>NW_019943256.1:54620-65627 GCF_002910315.2 Salvelinus sp. IW2-2015 | reverse complement strand
GGCCATGAGTGCGCTGTATGTTATTAGGCCATAGGAGTGAGCTCTATGTTATTAGGCCATTAGAGTGGGCTGGTATAGTTATTAGCCATAGAGTGGCTGTATGTTTATTAGGCTATTAGAGTGGCTGTCTGTTATTTGGCTATAGAGCGGTTCTATGTTATTAGGCCATAGAGTGGCTGTATATTAGGCTATTAGAGTGGTTCTATGTTATAGGCTATAGAGGGTTCTATGTTATTAGGCTATAGAGTGGCTGTATGTTATTAGGCTATAGGTGGCTCTATGTGATTAGGCTATAGAGTGGTTCTATGTTATTAGGTATTAGAGTGGTTCTATGTTATTAGGCATATAGCGGTTCTATGTTATTAGGCTATAGAGTGGTTCTATGTTATATAGGCTATAGAGCGGTTCTATGTTATAGCTATAGAGTGTTCTATGTTATTAGCTATAGAGTGGTTACTATGTTATTAGGCTAGTAGGTGGCTGGTATGTATAGTTAGGCTATAGAGTGGTTCTATGTTATTAGGCCATAGAGTGGCTGTATTTATTAGGCCATAGAGTGGCTCTATGTTATTAGGCTATATGGGTGTTCTTATGTTATTAGGCTATAGAGTGGCTGTATGTTATTAGGCTATAGATGGCTCTATGTTGATTAGCTATAGAGTGCGCTCTATGTTATTAGCTATAGAGTGGTGTCTGTTATTAGGCTATAGAGTGGTCTAGTTATTAGGCTATAGAGTGGTTCTATGTTATTAGGCTATAGAGCGGTTCTATGTTATTAGGCTATAGAGTGTTCTATTTATTAGGCTATAGAGCGGTTCTATGTATTAGGCTATTAGAGTGGTCTATGTTATTTAGGCTATAGAGTGGCTTCTATGTTATTAGGCTATAGAGTGGTCTATGTATATAGGCTATAGAAGGTTCTATGTTATTAGGCTATAGAGCGGTTCTATGTTATTAGGCTATAGAGGGTTCTATGTTATTAGGCTATAGAGTGGTTCTATGTTATTAGGCTATAGAGTGGTTTGAGTGTATTAGGCTATAGAGTGGCTTATGTTATTAGGCGATAGGTGGCTCTATGTTATTAGGCTATAGAGTGGTCTATGTTATTAGGCTTAAGAGTGGCTATGTATTAGGCATAGAGCGGTTCTATGTTATTAGGCTATAGAGTGGTTCTATGTTATAGGCTATAGAGTGTTCTATGTTATTAGGCTATAGAGTGGTTCTAGTGTATTAGGCTATAGAGTGGTTCTATGTTATTTAGGCTAGTAGAGTGGTTCTATGTTATGTAGGCTTATAGGTGGCTCTATGTTATTAGGCTATAGAGTTTTCTATGTTATTAGGCTCATAGAGTGGTTCTATGTTATTAGGCTATAGAGTGGTTCTATGTTATTAGGCTATAGAGTGGTCTACTTTATTAGGCTATAGAGTGGATGTATGTTACTAAGCCCTTGCAGACAATCCACATGATCAAAATCACATCACTTCATGTTTGCATCATCATAAGAGGGGCAGAGCAAGCTTCAAAAGGAAGCTACCCCCCAAGCACAAAGTTTTTTTCCTGTTTTGATGTTAAAGTTATAAAACTTCCATAAATAATGCACTTTGCGCGAATTCTGGTGTATTTTGTACAAAGTATGTACTGGTGCATCAAATACATGAAAAAGTTGCCAATATTGTGTTTTAATTTGTATTTTTTGTTGTTGTCCCGCTATACCAACCCTAGCTAGCTAAAGTAGAACAGCACAGTGTAGCTAAAGTAGCCACAGCACGGAGTAGCTTAAAGGTAGAACGCACAGTGTAGCTAAAGTAGCACAGCACGGAGTAGCTAAAGTAGAACAACATGGGTAGCTAAAGTAGCACAGCATGGGGTAGCTAAAGTAGGACAGCATGGGGTAGCTAAAGTAGTACAACATGAGTAGCTAAAGTAGGACAGCATGGGGTAGCTAAAGTAGAACAACATGGAGTAGCTAAAGTAGGACAGGCATGAGTAGCTTAAAGTAGTACAACATGGAGTAGCTAAAGTAGGACAACAATGGGTAGCTAAAGTAGAACAACATGGAGTAGCTAAAGTAGGACAGCATGGGGTAGCTAAAGAGTGACAACATGGAGTAGCTAAAGTAGGACAGCATGAGGTAGCTAAAGTAGGACAAACAGAGTTAGCTAAAGTAGGACAGCATGGGTAGCTAAAGTAGGACAACATGGAGTAGCTAAAGTAGGACAACATGGGAGTACATTATGTATGGAATATATAGACACCCCAGACCAGGATGTAGATACATTATTATGGATATATAGACACCCCAGACCAGTATGAGATACATATGTATGGATATATAGACACCCCAGACCAGGATGTCAGATACATATATGTATGGATATATAGACACCCCAGACCAGGCATGAGATTACATTGGTATGGATATTATATAGACACCCCAGACCAGGATGAGAATACATGTATGGATATATAGACACCCCAGACCAGGATGTAGATACATTATGTATGGATATATAGACACCCCAGACCAGGATGTAGATACATTATGTATGGATATATAGACACCCCAGACCAGGATGTAGGTACATTATGTATGGATTTACGGATGTGTGTATAGACATAGCCATCCTGGGATTTCACCTCTGTTATACTAGCTGTGATAACAGTTTTCCCATGTGGAGCTATTTACAGACTTCATATTGCATAACAAGGCTATAGACATTATTTTCTCTCCAATTCTTCCACTATTCTTTGAAATTTGCAACAAAAAAATAATAATATGTCTTTCACAAAGGACCCAACGTTAGTGGAAACTGCTGCGGTTCCTAAACTGGTGGTGAGGATTACACTTGTATCACAAAGATCACTCACATTCAAAGAGGAYGAATATTTTTTGAAGAACTGCAAATTCAAACTTTTATTTTCTCAAAACCAACACACTTTCAGAAACATTTAATAAACATTGAATTGCGTCTTAGGAAAAATTATTTACATATAATCACATTAACTTRATTTGTACACATTTATTTTTCTTTAACCTCAGTATAAAGTAAAAGGAGAACACAAACGCTTTTCGCAGTAGACGGTGAATTCCCATCCTAAACTCAGCAATCAAATACGTGGAATTACAAGGATAAAGTCAACCCTATTAAATTAATTATTAAATGAATTACATTTAAAAGCGATATGTACTGTATACACAGTGTACAAAACATTAAGGACACCGTCCTGATATTGAGTTGAAGGTAACATGTCTCCTCCCCTTCATCTACATTGATTGAAGTGGATTTAACAAGTGACATCAATAAGGAATCATAGCTTTCACCTGGATTCACCTMGTCAGTCTACGTCATGGAAAGAGCAGGTGTTCATAATATTTTGTCCACTCAGTGTACATTTGTAGATACAGTTTTTAGACTGAACAAAAATATAACCGCAACATGCAACAATTTCTACGATTTTACTGAGTTACACTTCATAGAAGGAATATTCATTAGGCCCTAATCTATGGATTTCATGACTGGGCAAGGYCACAGCCATAGGTCGGCCTGGGAGGGCATAGGCCCACCCATTTGGAAGACAGGTCCACTCACTGGGGAGCCAGGCCAATCAGAATGGGTTTTCCCCACAGAAATACTCCTCAGCGTGGAGAGTGGCCTTTTATTGTCCACAGCACAAGGTGCACCTGTGTAATGATCATGTTGTTTTAATCAACTTCTTGATATGCCACACCTGTCAGTTGTATGGATTATTTTGGCAAATGAGAAATGCTCACTAACACGGATGTAAACAAATTTGTGCYCAATTTGAGAGAAATARATTTTTTTGTGCATATGGAACATTTCTGAGATCTTTTATTTCAGCTCATGAAAAATGGCACCAACACCTTCACATGTTGCAAGGATATTTTTGTTCAGTGTACATGATGTAGAACAGTAGATACAACCTATAGTGTGTCTGCAGTATTTACACATGGACATTTTAAGGTCTAAGAGCACACATTGATCACTGAAAGGCACCACGCCCAATTCTCCAGGGACCATAACAGTAAGTGCTTTCATTGTCTCACTCTGTCATGGCCTAGGTAGAGCTGTGTGAGTGGGGCATCTTCCTCACACCCGTCTCTCCTCACCTCACCTGAAGGAACAAACATAGCCTCCATCAGTAACATGATTACAATGTGGTGTCCGATTGATTCCATGTTAATACCTAAACTGGGTTTATCGTTACTAACGTCTAGCATTAGGAGATCAGTATCAGCTCAAACTGATCTTTTGAACATGTAATGAATTATTTATTGACCCTTTAAAATCTGCAGTTGACAGTGAGTGTAACACCAGGGACGATGCAGATCAAGGTTGTATGTACCAGGTGGGGTTTACTGATCACTGGTGCGCAATGGATGGCCCCCCCTTCAAGGCTGACATCAGTCCAGTAGGCTTTGGGCCGGCGAGCTGCATTGATGGCCCCCCTTCAAGGCTGACATCAGTCCATAGGCTTTGGGCCGGCGAGTTCCATGATGGCCCCCCTTCAAGGCTGACATCAGTCCAGTAGGCTTTGGGCCGGCGATTTCCATTGATGGCCCCCCTTCAAGGCTGACATCAGTCCAGTAGGCTTTGAGCCGGCGAGTTGCATTGATGCCCCCCCTTCAAAGGCTGACATCAGTCCAGTAGGCTTTGGGGCCGGCGAGCTGCATTGATGGCCCCCTTCACGGCTGACATCAGTCCAGTAGCTTTGGTCGGAGAGTTCCATTGATGGCCCCCCTTCAAGGCTGACATCAGTCAGTAGGCTTTTGTCGGCGAGTTCCATTGTGGCCCCCCCTTCAAGGCTGACATCAGTCCAGTAGGCTTTGGGTCGCGAGCTGCATTGATGCCCCCCTTTCAAGGCTGACATCAGTCCAGTAGGCTTTGGGTCGGCGAGCTGCAATGATGGCCCCCCTTCAAGGCTGACATCAGTCCAGTAGGCTTTGGGCCGCGAGTTGCATTACAGACAAAACATCACAAATGGATTGAGTTTTACAGCAGATCCTCCTGATCCCCAGCACTTTATGGACTCGTCATAATACTTGTGATGTAGCCAAAAATATATAAAAAAATGCACACACACACTTGAAACAGTGAATTTCTTGATCGGCATGAGACCTCCGTAGCCCGTAGCTACCGACAAACCATCGGTCAAACTTTGCTTCCTCCTCCTGACTTGTGGCTGTTATTGTCCATCCATCCCTTCATTTATCTAGTCTGTCTGTCTCTTCCTGTGTTCCCCCTCGACACCACTATTATGCTGACTGAGTCTTTCTCCTCAGCTATGCACCGGGACAACCATTATTGAAGGCCACAAATCACATTCCAGAGGTCGGTAGGGTCACAGTGTTTCCTTGGGTTACATTGCTCAACTGCTAACGTGGGGTTGTAAGTGTGCTGGTAATGTAGTTCACTCATACCATAGGGTCCCCACTGATAACACGCTTCTTTGGTTGGATCTGCTTGCTATCTAAAGTTATTTACAGTTCTGATAGTGTGCGCAATTATTATTCTCTTACCTTTGGGTTACAGTTGGTRAGAGCGCTGGTGAGTGACTCGACATTCCCGTTGAGTGTTTTGACCTCAGCCTCCTTCAGAACCAGTCTCTCTCCCTGCAGGCTCTTCTCCTCCCTCAACCGGTTCTGTTCCTTCAGCAGGGTCTCTACCTGCCTGTCGTGGTTCTCCCGGATCTCTAGCAGCAGCCTGCTGCCCTCCGCCGCCGTCACGCTGCGGTTTTGACGACACTGCTGGAGGTCAAGGGTCAGATGGCTGTTCTGGACCTCCAGGCTACTGGACTGGGCCTGGATGTTTGCCACCTGGATGAAGATGATAACATATTGTAGCAAATTCTTGGGGTATCCCCAACCGGGACTTGAACCCGGGTCCATCGACCGTCAAGCCAACACCTTAACTGTTACGCTAAGAGGTCCGAACCTCTTGACAAGGTCGCTAGGTGTTGGCTTAAGGTCACTACATTATGTTTAATTAAGATGCTCTACAGAGCCAGGTTGCTGTATGTTTGTTTATAGAAAGCGATATGCAAATATACTTTTATTGATTAATTGATTGATACTGTAGGCAGTTGGGTAAAGCAGAAACAGACTGGGACACTGGCTAACCTGTAAACTCCAAGCTAAATTGAACATAGCAATACTTTCAAAGTATGTTACATATATATTTGACCCAGGTCTGGTGTACTCTACATACCTTGTTCCCCACYTTGTCCAGGTATTTCTGGAACTTGTCCTCAACCTCTTTAGACAGGTTGGAGCATCTGGCCCTGATGTTCAACATCTGCTCTGTCTGCTTCTCACAGGTCAGGTGAAAGGTCATGGAGTGGGGGAACAGGTTGTCGATGCGCACCAGGAAGTTACTGGTCACCATTTGGATCCCCTCCAGAGACTTGGCAAAGTCCTCTTTACACTTCTGGGTGTAGAGTGTCAGGTGTTCCTTCAGGTTGTTGTTCTCCCTCCGCAAAGAGATGGTCTCAAGGTTGTGGGCGTCACGGTCCTTGATGGCATTGTCCCTCTCGATGCGGATGTACTGGCTGGTCTGGGTGAAGTTGGCTTTGATCAGTTTGATCATTGCTGCCTGCTGGGAGTTCAGAGACTGGAGGGTTTTTACCTCGGCTGAGGAGAAAAGATATTACAGCAGAAAGTGTTACTTGTTGTTATTAGATTGAAATGTTTGGGTCAAGGTACTGTGTCACTGTGTCATGTCTCTATCACAGTATTAGAATAGAACGCACTGCTTAAGCCTGAGTGACAAAGTAAAAATAGTAACGTACTGTTAGCAGTGGCGACGATGAAAGGGTTTTGAAAAGAGGTGGTGGGAACCCGGACATGGGTYGCACGGCTCATCTCTATTTTCTTCTTGTCTGCTTCACACTGGCTCTGTGGAGGAAAGAAAGTGTCAGGTTTGGTCTTCATTAATGTTAGCTATGCTCCTCTAATTGAAGTAAACTGTCACTTTTTGGGAGAAACGTTAGTGTGTAGATATCCTTGCATTATAGTCATGTAAGTGCAAAAACATTTTCTCTGTATATTAATTATTTCTCAGATTTAATGCCAAAATAATTCCTGCACACTAAATGCTTCTAGTGCTGTACGTCAGCTCACAATTTCAAAATGAACAAAAGATGAGCTAGTATCTATTTATATTGCATCATAATGTTACAGTCCCATCTCCTCACCGCTTTCAGTATGAGGGCTTTGATCTGCTCCCCGGAGGCATTAGCTGCTTTCTTCAGCAGGGCCACCTCTCCCTCCAGGGCTGTCTTCTCAGCCTTCCTGGCCCCCAGCGCAGCTCCCAGGTCAGATTTATCCTTCCTCAGGTTAATGTTGTTCTCGCTGATCCTGTTCAAACTCTGCTCCAGCTCCTCTACTCTCCTCTCTTCAGCAGACTTCTCTGGCTGGCCGTAGACCAGGAACAGCACCAGGCTCACGATGATGAGGGACTGGATCAGAGAGGAGAAGAAGAAGACCACCCTCATGTAATAGCCGCAGCTCTTTCCCTTTGGRTTGTGGATGTCCTTGGCCTCCAGGCCAAACTTGGCCTGTGAGTAGCTGTTGCTGCTGTACATCTCTGCTGGATGTCGGTGTGGTCAAGACGAGGGTATTGAKAAGTCAATGGAGGTCTCTTTGGTTTCTCAGGGGAATTTCCCTCCCTCAAAAGCTCTCTTGGTGCTCTCTCACAAAGTGCTGAAGCCTCAAAARGAGTAATCTCTTAGGTTACTAAAGTTTAAAACGAACCAGAGTCAAATTCTCTTTGTCAGTAGTCCTGTATCTATGTAAAGGGTGACCCTGAGGACCATGTTTATAAACGCTGAGGCACACTTCCTACGCTGTGACTCCTTCCTGGCCCTCCCCTGGCCCCTGGGTAGCCCGGCCCAGCTAGCGTACCGCTCCAGAGGTTAGCATAACTTCACCCTGCGCTGCGGTCAGCAGGGACGTCTGGGCTGACATCGCTTTCACATCGCTTTCACTGCACAGCCCTCCTACAACTGTCAGAGACTATCATCACAGAATAACATATCAAATATATTGAACTAAAACGACAATGTACATAGACATAGCAAATCCATAGAGTAATGTCATGAGTTATTTGCAGATGGAGCATGGCTGAAGGACTGATCCATCTTGGTATGTTAGTGTGAACATCTATCTTATTGTTTTATAATGTCAACCCAATAGGAGCTGAGATACCCGTCGTTTAATTTGAAAATAAAAAGCATTACAAAAAAAATATTAGAAATGAGGTTGAGATATCATGTTGGGAGATACGTTGCCTCCCAGACACCAGCCCAGGATTCTCACAGTCAGACCTCTCTCATCCCTCCTAGACACCAGCCCAGGCTTCTCACAGTCAGACCTCTCTCACCCCTCCCAGTCAGACCTCTCTCACCCCTCCCAGTCAGACCTCTCTCACCCCTCCCAGTCAGACCTCTCTCACCCCTCCCAGACACCAGCCCAGGCTTCTCACAGTCAGACCTCTCACCCTCCTAGACCACCAGCCCAAGATTCTCACAGTCAGACCTCTCTCACCCCTCCCATGACACCAGCCAGGCTTCTCACAGTCAGACCTCTCTCATCCCTCCTAGACACACAGCCCAGGCTTCTCAGTCAGACTCTCTCATCCCTCCCTAGACACCAGCCCAGGCTTCTCACAGTCAGACCTCTCTCATCCCTCCCAGACACCAGCCCAGGCTTCTCACAGTCAGACTCTCTCACCTCCCTCCTAGACACCAGCCGGATTCTCACAGTCAGACCTTCTCTCACCTCACAGACACCAGCCCAGGCTTCTCAAGTCCAGACCTTCCCACCTGCACAGTCAACCTCTCTCTCCCTCCCAGACACCAGCCAGGCTTCTCACAGTCGACCTCTTCATCCCTCACAGTCAGACTTCTCACCCTCCTAGACACCAGCCCAGGCTTCTCACAGTCAGACCTCTCTCACTCTCTAAGCACCAGCCCAGGCTTTCCATCAGAGCCTCACCCTCACTAGACACCAGCCCAGCTTCTCACAGTCAGACCTCTCTCACCCTCCTGACACCAGCCCAGCTTCTCACAGTCAGACTTCTCTCACCCCTCGACACCAGCAGATCTCACAGTCAGACCTCTAACACCTCCCAGACACCCAGCCAGGATTCTCACAGTCAGACCTCTCCTCACCTCCAGACACCAGCCAGGATTCTCACAGCAGACCTCTCTCACCCCTCCTAGACACCAGCCCAGGCTTCTCACAGTCAGACCTCTCTCACCCCTTCCCAGACACCAGCCAGGCTTCCAGCAGTCAGACCTCTCACCCTCCCAGACACCAGCCCAGGCTTCTCACAGTCAGACCTCTAACACCCTGCTCCCAGACACCAGCCAGGCTTCTCACAGTCAGACCTCTCACCCCTCCCAGACACCAGCCCAGGCTTCTCACAGTAGACCTCTAACACCCCTCATGACACCAGCCCAGGATTCTCACAGTCAGACCTCTAACACCCCTCCAACTGACACCAGCCCAGGCTCTCACAGTCAGACCTCTCTCACCCCTCCCAGTCAGACCTCTCTCACCCCTCCCAGACACCAGATGTGGACATGGCCCGTGCAGCACTGTGGGAATAGTTGTTCTTTTATGATCCCTGAGAGGAGGACAGTTCCTTATTGTTGTTCTGTTAACTCCTCTATCGTTGCTGCCCCTGCGTCTGTGTGCTGCCTGGGGAACAGGAAATAGCATCTGCATGTGTGGATCACATTGTTCATTAATTTGTGGATGGAATGATGTGATTAGGAATTTGGCATGTGGGTTGTTTAGCATGATAGCATGGCGTTTTACTCCGAAATGTGATTTTCTATATTTAWTCAGAAGTTACTGGAATTTCTGTTTTGTAATATATTTTTGTACGATTGTTAAAATATTTWACAATATAAAACATACACATACAAACTACAACATACAGATGCACACCTACATAACCCTGCCCAGACCCACCTACTCACACCCCCCATCTCCTCTCTGCCAAATAGCCTCAAACTGCACAATTGTGTTTCTCTCTGTTGCCCACGCACTTTCAACATTTAGATAATAAAGCATTTGACCTTTGGTTGATTGGTTGATTTCTAGTGTTTAAGTATATGTTATTTCAAGATGATTGAAGAGCATTTGTGTGTCTGGGGGGCTGCTGTGAGCACTGAGTGAAGGGCTGAAAGATGTATTTTTAGAAGAATTGCGTACAGGCATAAAACTTGGGTCTAATATACTCGAAAGTCTACTAAAGTGAGACTTTGTTCTTGTGTTTCTTGGCTATTTACATTGAAAAGCAACCTAGCTTGAGAACAAATCAATGCTTGAGAGACCTCTACTAGTGAGACTCACTGGATGACTCCAGTGGCCCTGTTACCAAGGTAACCTTCATTTTTTTATTTAACCAGGTAAAGTTGACTGAGAACACATTCTCATTTTACAGCAACGACCTGGGGAATAGTTACGGGGGGGAGGAGGGGGGATGAATCAGCCAATTGTAACCTGGGGATTATTAGGTGACCGTGATGGTATGAAGGCCAGATTTGGGAATTTAGCCAGGACACCGGGGTTAACACCCCTACTCTTACAATAAGTGCCATGGGATCTTTAGTGACCACAGAGTCAGGACACCTGTTTAACGTCTAATCCGAAAGACAGCACCCTACACAGGGCAATGTCCCAAATCACTGCCCTGGGGCATTTGTTTTAGACCAGAGGAAAGAAATAGTGCCTCCAACACCACTTCCAGCAGCATCTGGTCTCCCATCCAGGYCCAACCTTAGCTTCAGAGGCCAGCCAGCAGTGGGGTGCAGGGCGGTATACTGCTGGCTCAAAGCAGCAGCCGAAACATTTTGTCTGTGATATTTTGGTTAGAAGACTCAGATCACAGAATATTAGATTAAATCGAGKAATATACCACATCACTTCTTACTAGTAATACATTTCATGTTTTAGAAACATTGCTAAGCGTGCTCAT
>NW_019943256.1:32161-54274 GCF_002910315.2 Salvelinus sp. IW2-2015 | reverse complement strand
ATTTTTTATTTTTATCTACCAGCCACTATAATATACGGCCACTATAATCTACGGACTATAATCTACCGGACTATAATCTACCGCACTATAATCTACGGCCACTAAATCTACAGACACTATATCTACAACAATAATCTACAAACCACTATAATCTACAGACACTATAATCTCGGCAATAATCTACCGGCCACTAATCTACCAGACACTATAATCTACAGCCACTAATAATCTACCAGCCACTAATCTACAGACACTATAATCTACCGGCCACTAATCTACCAGACAATAATAAAAAATCTACCTGCCAGTGCCTGGAAAACAAAAAAGTTTGTTTTAGGCCCTGATTCCACGTCATAATACGTTGACAAATTACAATAATTGAACCAGGGTGTGCCCAGCGGGTGGCTACTGACATATTTGATTTCTGTTCTTAAATCCATTTTTAGAGAGGCTGTGATTTGTGATGTTGTTTTTTGTTGAAGCCATAACCTCTCAAGATAGGAGATGCTTATAAAAACACGATATATTTTGAAGTGTTATGAGACACAGGTCAGAGGGACTGACATCTCTGAAACAAAAACAGTCAAAGATGCCTTTGGCTCCGTAACTCTAAAATAAGACTGGTCCTTGAGGGARGTTTATCCTTGCCTTTTAAATGAAATATTTAATTATACCTGGATCTCTAATCTCAATAGATACCCCTTCCAAAGCAGTATATTACTAGTGAAACATTAAAAAGAGACTGTAGCCCCACGAGTACAGGGTTGTCAACCATTGCTTGACTAAACTTCCTAAAGGACACATATACATATACTACCACCTAGTGGTGAAAAGACATACTGGGTCTGGGACACAAAAACAACATGTAGATTAAACCTAACATTTATCTTTTAATCATCAGATACAGATCAACGAAACTACAATTGACAAAACAAACATAAGTGGGAATATAAACAGCTGACTGACAAGACAAACGTACCCATCAGAGGGTGTACGGATGTAAAAACAAGAAAATGAATCAGTTTACAACCCTTCTCAAACAGCCCATTACAACAACCTTGCTCCTGACCGTGTATATTAGCTATATTTAGTTATTTCAATGTACGTTTTCCACAAGCCAGCCATGGAAATGGGTGACATCTATTGTGTAGGCATAGAAGTGCCGCCATGGATTTCACTCTTTAAGACTTGTAGGGAAAACACTGTCCCCAAATCAGGTTTAAAACTAAATGAAATACATACACACATGCTTCCTAATTTCCCCATTGTCATCTCCAAGCAACCCATCTCCTAGCAACCCATCTCCTAGCAACCCATCTCCTAGCAACCCATCTCCTTGTCCAGTTAGAGCAGTGTTCTCCAAGCCTGGTTCTGGAGAGTTACAGCGTGTGCAGACGTTTAGTCCAGCGCCGGCCACTAACACACTTGACTCAACAGGTTTTTGCTCCATCCCTGCACTGCAGACCCTGTAACTCTCCAGGACCAGGGTACTCTGAAGACCCCCGAGTTAAACACTGGCCTCCCCTGGGGGTCCGTCGCTCGACCAGGCACCTCCAGTTAGACGGTGGCCTCTACGTCCTGGGGGTCATCTCCCTCTAGCAGGCTGTAGGACGCATGGCTCTGGAAGGGTCTCTGGAGGGGGTGGGACAGCAGCTTGGCCATGCAGTTGTGGAGCTCGATGGCCGGCCCACACAGAGATACCTCGAAGTGGTAACAGGTGCCTTTAGAGTCCAGGTTACAGAACGATGTGTAGATGTCCTACAGAGAGAAAACACACGCAAGAAATTACAGTTTAAGTGAAAGGATATCTCCTCTAAGTGAAACAGTTGTTCAGGTTTCAGTGATAGAACAGGAAGTGAAGTCGGAAAGTATTCAGAACCCTTGACTTTTTCATTTTTGTTACGTTACGGAATTATTCTAAAATAGATTTTAAAAAAAGAAAATGTTTGATGTTATAAAAAWATWAAAAATAGAAATACCTTATTTACATAAGTATTCAGACCCTTTGCTATGAGACTCAAAATTGAGCTCAGGTGATTGTGTTGAGGCACAATCTAGGGCAAGTGTACCAAAACATTTCTGCAGCATTGAAGGCCCCCCAAAGCACAGTGTCCTCCCTCATTCTTAAATGGAAGAAGTTTGGAACCACCAAGACTCTTCTGAGAGCTGGTCACCCGTCCAAACTGAGCAATCGGGGGAGAAGGGCCTCAGTCAGGGAGGTGACCAAGAACCCAATGGTCACTCTGACAGATGGGAGAACCTTCCAGAAGGACAACCATTTCTGCAGCACTCCACCAATCAGGCCTTTATGGTAGAGTGGAAGCCACTCTTCAGTAAAAGGCACGACAGCCCACTCGGAGTTTGCCAAAAGGCACCTAAAGGACTCACAGACCATGAGAAACAAGATTCTCTGGTCTGATGAAACCAAGATTGAACTTTTTGGTCTGAATGCTAAGTGTCACGTCTGGAGGAAACCTGGCACCATCCCTACGGTGAAGCATGGTGGTGGCAGCATCATGCTGTGGGGATGTTTTTCAGCAGCAGGGACTGGGTGACTAGTCAGGATCGAGGGAAAGATAAACGGATGAAAGTACAGAGAGATCCTTGAATGAAAACCTGCTCCAGAGCGCTCATGACCCTAAGCACACAGCCAAGACAAAGCAGGAATGGCTTCAGGACAATTCTCTGAATTTCCATGAGTGGACCAGCCAGAGCCCGGACTAGAACATCTCTGAAGAGACCTGGAAAAAGCTGTGCAGCAATGTTATTTATTTATTCATTTGCAAAAATGTCTAAAAACCTGTTTTTGCTTTGTCATTATGGGGAATTGTGTGTAGATTGATGAGGGAAAAAACAATTTAAATCAATTTTAGAAAACTGCTGTAACGTAACAAAATGTGGAAAAAGTCAAGGGGTCTGAATACTTTCCGAATGCACCGTACATTCAAAAGTATGTGGACACCCCTTCAAATTTGTGGATTTGGCTATTTCAGCCACACCCATTGTTGACAGGTATATAAAATCGAGCACACAGCCATGCAATCTCCATAGACAAACATTGGCAGTAGAATGGCCTTACTGAGAAGCTCAGTGACTTTCAACYRGGCACCGTCATAGGATGCCACCTTTCCAACTAGTCAGTTCGTCAAATTTCTGTCCTGCTCAAGCRGCCCCAGTCAACTGTAAGTGCTGTTATTGTGAAGTGGAAACGTCTAGGAGCAACAACGGCTCAGCCGCATAGTGGTAGGCCACACAAGCMCACAGAACGGGACCACCGAGTGCTGAAAAATSGTCTGTCCTCGGTTGCAARACTCACMACKGAGTTCCAAACTGCCTCTGGAAGCAWCATCAGCACAAMAACTGTTCGCCGGGAGCTTCATGAAATTTGTTTCCATGGCTGAGTAGCCGCACACAACCCTAAGATCACCATGCGCAATGCCACGCYTCGGCTAGCGTGGTGTAAAGCTCGCCGCCATTGGACTCTGGAACAGTGGAAACGCGTTCTCTTTAATGATGAATCCCTCAATGTGATCAAGACAAAGGAGATGATTATGGACTASAGGAAAAAGAGGACCAAGCACATTCTCATCGACGGGGCTYTAGTGGAGCAAGTTGAGAGCTTCAAGTTCCTTGGTGTCCACKTCACCAACAAACRTACATGGTCCAAGCACACCAAGACAGTTGTGAAGAGGGCACGACAAAACCTATTCCCTCTCAGGAGACTGAAAAGATTTGGCATGGGTCCTCAGATCCTCAAAAGGTTCTACAGCTGCACCATCGAGACCATCCCGACTGGTTGCATCACTGCTTGGTATGGAAACTGCTCGGCCTCCGACCGCAAGGCACTACAGCGGGTAGTGCGTACGACCCAGTACATCACTGGGGCCAAGCTTCCTGCCATCCAGGACCTTTATACCAGGCGGTGTCAGAGGAAGGCCCTAAAAATTGTCAAAGACTCCAGCCACCCTAGTCATAGACTGTTCTCTCTGCTACCGCACGGCAAGCGGTACCGGAGCGCCAAGTCTAGGTCCAAGAGGCTTCTAAACAGCTTCTACCCCCAAGCCATAAGACTCCTGAACATCTAATCAAATGGCTACCCAGACTATTTGCATTGTCCCCCCCTTTTACACCGCTGCTACTCTCTGTTATCATCATCATCTATGCATAGTCACTTTAATAACTCTACCTACATGTACATATGACCTTTTTATAGATTTTAAACTGCATTGTTGGTTAGGAGCTCGTAAGTCAGCATTTCACTGTTGTTGTATTCGGCGCATGCAACTAATAACTTTTGATTTGATGAATCACGCGTCAACATCTGGCAGTCCAACAGACGAATCTGGGTTTGGTGGATGCCAGGAGAACCCTACCTGCTCCAATGCATAGCACTGCCAACTGTAAAGTTTGGTMGATGATTAATAATGTCTGGGGCTGTTTTTCATGGTTTGGCCTAGGCCCTTTAATTCCAGTGAAGGGAAATCTTAACGCTACATTATAGACAACTCTGTGCCTACAACTTTGTGGCAACAGTTTGGGGAAGGCCCTTTTCCTGTTATTTCAGCATGACATTGCCCCCGTGCACAAAGCGAGGTCCATACAGAAATGGTTTGTCAAGATCGGTGTGGAAGAACTTGACTGGCCTGCACAGAGCCCTGACCTCAACCCCATCGAGCACCTTTGGATGAATGGATGAATTGGAACACCAACTGTGAGCCAGCCTAATCGCCCAGCATCAGTGCCCGACCTCACTAATGCTCTTCTGGCTGAATGCAAGTAACTCCCTCAGCAACGTTCCAACATCTAGTGGAAAGCCTCCCAGAAGAGTGGAGGCTGTTATAACAGCAAAGGGGGGACCAACTCCATATTAATGGCCATGATTTTGGAATGAGATGTTCGACGAGCAGGTGTCCACTTACTTTTGGTCATGTAGTGTACATGAGCTGTAAGGTGCCGCTATAAGACGGAATGGAGTTTTTCAGCAGGCATCACAATCTCACATAGTAACATTTCAGAGCTCGGACGAATGTCTGTGCCGCTGTTCTCCTTGAATCCCTCCCTCCTCTTCTCGACCACTCACCTCCAGCTGGCCTCATCCCCTGCTCCTCAGCCCCGTTGTGAAGGTAAACCACATCAAAGAAGAAGTAGGGAGACAGCAGCATGCTCTACAGGATGAGACAAGGACAGTTAGTGTCTCTGTTCAAATAATACACAAACACTGAAAGAGTTAGGTCTCACCACAGATATAATCATTTCATTTTTTATTTTTTATCGCCCAGCATCAGTGTAACACACGATACACACAGCTGTACATAATAGTATTCAGTGAAGAGTCAGAGCAGTAGACGTCTGATAAGGTCATGATACAGTGTTGGTAGAGTAGTAGAGTTAACAGTAGAATGACAGTGTTAGTAGAGTAGTAGAGTTAACAGTAGACAGGTGGTAGAGTAGTAGAGTTAACAGTAGACAGTGTGGTAGAGTAGTAGAGTTAACAGTAGACAGTGTTGGTAAGTAGTAGAGTTAACAGTAGACAGTGTTTTAGTAGTAGAGTAACAGTAGACAGTTTGGTAGAGTGTAGATTAACAGTAGACAGTGTAGTAGTAGAGTTAACAGTGACAGTGTGGTATAGTAGTAGAGTTAACAGTAGACTGTAGTAGGTTGACAGGTTGGTATAGTAGTAGAGTTAACAGTAGACAGTGTGTATGTATAGTAGTAGAGTTAACAGTAGACTGTAGTAGAATCCTGACTAGAACCCAAAAATGTGATCATATTACTCCAGTGCTAGCCTCCCTACACTGGCTTCCTGTTAAGGCAAGGGCTGATTTCAAGGTTTTACTGTTAACCTACAAAGCATTACATGGGCTTGCTCCTACCTATCTTTCCGATTTGCCCTGCCGTACATACCTACACGTACACTACGGTCACAAGACGCAGCCTCCTAATTGTCCCTAGAATTTCTAAGCAAACAGGTGGAGGCAGGGCTTTTGCTGCTGCTCCAGTTTCAACTGTTCTGCCTGCGGCTATGGAACCCTGACCTGTTCACCGGACGTGCTACCTGTCCCAGACCTGCTGTTTTCAACTCTCTAGAGACAGCAGGAGCGGTAGAGATACTCTTAATGATCGGCTATGAAAAGCCAACTGACATTTACTCATTTACATTTAAGTCATTTAGCAGACGCTCTTATCAGAGCGACTTACAAATGAGGTGCTGACTTGCTGCACCCTCGACAACCACTGAGATTATTTTATTTGACCATGCTGTCATTTTTAACATTTGAACATCTTGGCCATGTTCTGTTATAATCTCCACCCGACACAACCAGAAGAGGACTGGCCACCCCTCATAGCCTGGTTCCTCTCTAGGTTTTCTTCTAGGTTTTGGCCTTTCTAGGGATTTTTCCTAGCCACCATGCTTCTACACCTGCATTGCTTGCTGTTTGGGTTTTAGGCTGGGTTTCTGTACAGCACTTGAGATATCAGCTGATGTACGAAGGGCTTTATAAACACATTTGATTTGAAAATTTGATTTAGTAGTTTGACAGTGTTGGTATAGTAGTAGAGTTAACAGTAGACAGTAGTAGGTTGACAGTGTTGGTATAGTAGTAGAGTTAACAGTAGACTAGTAGGCTGATAGTGTGGTAGAGGAGTAGAGTTAACAGTTGACAGTGTGTGTAGAGTAGTAGAGTTAACAGAGACAGTAGTAGGCTGATACAGTGGTGGTCCAGTATTGTCCCTTACATTGACAGCGTCTGAGGGACTGAACTGCAGCTGTCCAGCGTGTCTACTGTAGATGAGGAGAGTCCTGACTACAAACGGAGGGGGGATGGTCTGGATGTTGTCCATGAGAGGAAGATCATCTTCTGACGGTACACGGACAGCAGAGGATACAGGACAACAGTTACGACCACAGCAGAGGATACAGGACAACAGTTACAACCACAGCAGAGGATACAGGACAACAGTTACGACCACAGCAGAGGATAGACAAAAACAGTTACGACCACAGCAGAGGATACAGGACAACAGTTACGACCACAGCAGAGGATACAGGACAACAGTTACGACCACAGCAGAGGATACAGGACAACAGTTACGACCACAGCAGAGGATACAGGACAACATTAACCACAGCAGAAGGGAAAAGTAGAGAAGTGAATAAAGGAGGAAGTGATGTAACTTACATAACACTAAGAAGATCCTGTAGATCTGGTGAAGGACATTAAGGAGACAACTTCCTGTATGTTTATCCCCAACAGTAATACAATACCACACTAGACTACACTACAGGCTCAATGGTTGTTGTTGTTGTGACAGAGGAAGGATACTGAAGGTTTCACACACGTTGGTGTCCAGGTCATAGAGACAGCTGCACAGTCCCTGGGTCAGAGGTGAAACCTGACAGCTAAGAGAGAGCGACACACACACATGCATACGGAAAGGATGAAAAGAATTAGACTCAAATTGGAAATACAGCACCATGTGATAACTGAGCATAATAACAACGGTTTGGTTGTGGCCTTCAGGAAAAATACATTTACTTAAAGTGAATGGGCCAACAAGACTCACCCACAAGGCATCGTCATTAACAACCACCAGGGCAAAACTCATGCGCTTGTCAATCTTGTGTTTTGTTCTCACAAACATCTCAATCATCTCTGGGAAATATTGAGAGCGTTGGTCTTGGATCTGAAGGGAGAGGATTCAGAACTTTAGAGAGATAGAGATATGGTGCGGCAGGTAGCCTAGTGGTTAGAGCGTTGGTCTTGGATCTGAAGGGAGAGGATTCAGAACTTTAGAGAGTGGCCACTTCACGTGTCGTCAAGCAGATAAGAGATATGGTGCGGCAGGTAGCCTAGTGGTAGAGCGTTGGTCTTGGATCTGAAGGGAGAGGATTCAGAACTTTAGAGAGTGGCCACTTCACGTGTCGTCAAGCAGATAAGAGATATGGTGCGGCAGGTAGCCTAGTGGTTAGAGCGTTGGTCTTGGATCTGAAGGGAAAGGATTCAGAACTTTAGAGAGTGGCCACTTCACGTGTCGTCAAGCAGATAAGAGATATGGTGCGGCAGGTAGCCTAGGGTTAGAGCGTTGGCTTGGATCTGAAGGGAAAGGATTCAGAACTTTAGAGAGTGGCCACTTCACGTGTCGTCAAGCAGTAAGAGATATGTGCGGCAGGTAGCCTAGTGGTTAGAGCGTTGGTCTTGGATCTGAAGGGAAAGGATTCAGAACTTTAGAGAGTGGCCACTTCACGTGTCGTCAAGCAGATAGAGATATGGTGCGGCAGTAGCCTAGTGGTTTAGAGCGTTGGTTTTGGATCTGAAGGGAGAGGATTCGAACTTTAGAGAGTGCCACTTCACGTGTCGTCAAGCAGATAGAGATATGGTGCGGCAGGTAGCCTAGTGGTTAGAGCATTGGGCAGGTAGCCTAGTGGTTAGAGCGTTGGTCTTGGATCTGAAGGGAGAGGACAGAACTTTAGAGAGTGGCCACTTCACGTGTCGTCAAGCAGATAGAAATATGGTGCGGCAGGTAGCCTAGTGGTTAGAGGTGGCAGTAGCTAGTGGTTAGAGCGTTGGGCAGGTAGCCTAGTGTTAGAGCGTTGGGCAGGTAGCCTAGTGGTTAGAGCGTTGGGCAGGTAGCCTAGTGGTTAGAGCGTTGGGCAGGTAGCCTAGTGTTAGAGCGTTGGGCAGGTAGCCTAGTGGTTAGAGCGTTGGGCAGGTAGCCTAGTGGTTAGAGCGTTGGGCAGGTAGCCTAGTGGTTAGAGCGTTGGCAGGTAGCCTAGTGGTTAGAGCGTTGGGTAGGTAGCCTAGTGGTTAGAGCGTTGGGGAGGTAGCCTAATGGTTAGAGCGTTGGCAGGTAGCCTAGTGGTAGAGCGTTGGGCAGGTACCTAGTGGTTAGAGCGTTGGGTAGGTAGCCTAGTGGTTAGAGCGTTGGGCAGGTAGCCTAATGGTTAGAGCGTTGGGCAGGTAGCCTAGTGGTTAGAACGTTGGTAGGTAGCCTAGTGGTTAGAGCGTTGGGCAGGTAGCCTAGTGGTTAGAGCGTTGGGTAGGTAGCTAGTGGTTAGAGCGTTGGGTAGTAGCCTAGTGGTTAGAGCGTTGGCAGGTAGCCTAGTGGTTAGAGCGTTGGGCAGGTAGCCTAGTGTTAGAGCGTGGCAGGTAGCCTAGGGTTAGAGCGTTGGGCAGGAGCCTAGTGGTAGAGCGTTGGGCAGGTAGCCTAGTGGTTAGAGCGTTGGGCAGGTAGCCTAGTGGTTAGAGCGTTGGCAGGTAGCCTAGTGGTTAGAGCGTTGGGCAGGTAGCCTAGTGGTTAGAGCGTTGGGCCAGTAACCGACAAGTTGCTTGATCGAATCCCCGAGCTGACAAGGTAAAAATCTGTCGTTCTGCCCTGAACAAGGCAGTTAACCACTGTTCCTAGGCTGTCATTGTAAATAAAAATTTGTTCTTAACTGACTTGCCTAGTTAATAAAGGTTAAATTAAAAATGTAATTATGCCAACAAGACCAGAAGTAAAACTCACCCATTGAAGGACTCCAGCTTTTGTGATGACATCTCTTCAGAGAGATCCAAACAGATGATCTGTCATYATAAAAAATATAGGATTACAATCTTATAACAACATGGTCTGAGCCAATCCCTTTGCACGCCCTTTCATCTTGCCTAAATCCCAGGAGTGAACTTCCTTAGCCTAATATCTCTCACAATGACATCCCTTTGATCTCATTCCGTTTCTAGTCATCAACAATACAGGATCACGCACCACTTTCTCTGGACAGTTGACGCGGGGTGCTCGTAGCTGGAACTCTGCCGTGGGAGGGATGGGGGGCGCCAGAGGGGGAGGAGCCTGGGTGGGTTTGGGCCTGTCCTTGGCCACTGGCGTGGGGGTGGGCAGGCCTACTATGGCATTGACCGTAGCTGCCACTATAGGGGCTACGGTCTGGGCTGTGGTGGCAGAGATTGTGGTGGTGGTGGAGCTAGGAGGACTGTCGCTGGTCGAGGCCTCCCCCTCTCCCTCCACTCGGCTGCCCACTGCAGGCTGCGGGGTGCTGGGGTTGCTGTTGCCTAGGCTACCAGTGCTGCTGCGCCTGTCCTCTGCACCTTCCGGGTTTGAGCGTGTTCTGGGCCGCAGCTCCACTGGTCGCTCCTCTCCGTCTGCTGGGCCGGGCTGTGGGGTCTCCATGGATACTGGTTGCTGCGGGGATATATCATCACATATTTCAGTTATTAATTTATTTGAAAGGTTATTTGAAAGGTTATTTGATGGAAACAGATGAGCTTAAAATATGGACACAATGAATGACACGTGTGATGCATCCGTGTGGGTTAGTGCTCTCCGGGATCCTTGAGACATCCCTAAAGCCTAACTCCTACTCTAATCGTTTTAAAATGTCAACTTCAATGGGGTGACGTRCCAAGGAAACTGTTTAGACATTAATCCGAGTGATGCAGTGGCTGGCCTGCTACTGGATTTGGTGCTGGGGGGAGAGGTTATATATTTGGCCTGTAGCCCTAGTGCGAGTGTCGGGAACCAGGGCGCATCCTCTAGTCTAGACGTCCACAACCCTTTCTCAGAAATCCTCTCGGCTGTCAGGGGGCCAAATGAATCCCTCCAGAAAAAGAAAAAAAAAGATGCCAGGAGCAAAGATGCCAGGAGCAGGCAGTCAGTGACGCAGCAGCCAGCCTCTCGAAAGCAACAGTGAATCAAATAGCAGTTCCCTTTTCCCTGTACAACCGTTTCCGGACAGGGCAAAATGTGAGCCTAATCTCAAAAACAGCGCGAGAGGCTGCATATTGAACACATACAGGGGATGAATCAAGATGAATCCATAGCTAGCAAACCAGCTAGCTAAATACTGGAACTAGCGATGTAAATMAACACAATCAAGACACCGGCTCAGGCAGCTGGCTGGCTAGCTAACGTTAGCAATCTCAGCATCGAAACTAAAYCATAGATATGCGTAAACATAGTTAGATTTAAAACGCCAACTTACATTTTTTTCCAGGAAATACCTCGGCTATACGTCTATAAAACGAAGAAAACGAATGAAATATAGTTCACTATTTGTTGTGTACGGCCATCTTCCTGGCCGGAAGGATGTCAATCAGGAATTCCGGCAGCGGGGAATTGTGGTTATTGTAGTCCAAATATGAAATTGTCCTGTAAAATCATATAATACTGTATGTAATCAGATACATTGTTGCTAATATTATGTCAATGGGTCCACTTATTTTCAGCAAACAKGTAARTTCCCCTTTATATGATGACACAATTCAAGTAAATAATGAAGCAACTTGAAGTTTATTAGTTAATATTTTTTATTTAACCAGGTAGGCCAGTTGAGAACAACTTCTCATTTACAACTGCGACCTGGCCAAGATAAAGCAAAGCAGTGCGACACAAACAACACAGAGTTACACATGGTATAAACAAACGTACAGTCAATAAGACAATAGAAAAATCTATATACAGTGTGTACAAATGTAGTAAGATTAGGGAGGTAAGGCAATAAATAGGCCATAGTGACAAAATAAATACAATTTAGCAATTAAACACTGGAGTGTTCATAAACATGAAGTGGACTTGGAAGCGCATTAAGAAGGATTACCYACCATATCGTCACTCAAATGCTTAGCTTCTGAAAGTGGGCATCTCAACTGAGATAYAAACACAGTATAAAATCAGAGACAGACAGGAAGAGATCCAATGCAAGGGAGAACAAGGGTTGGGTTGGGATCACTATCTGACTCTTTTCCCCATTTGCTACTAGATGGCAAAACGCCTTTATCTGTGTGTTGTGATATCCTGAAGCTGAGATGGAGCTGGAACAGACAGAGTGATGTCACTGAACTCCTAAAACTAAAATACCAATACACCAGAGGCTTCACACAGATAGAGAGATACAGAAATAGAGAAATAGAAAGAGAGAGAGAAATGGTGAGTGTCTGAGAGAAGAGAGAGAGAGAGAGAGAGAGAGAGAGAGAAGAGAGAGAGAGAGAGAGAGAGAGAGAGAGAGAGAGAGAGAGATGGGGGGGGCTCCCAGTCAAGCAGGGTAGGCAGCACACAGCGCAGGCAGAAGTTTTACAACCAGAGAGAAACGGAGAACCATTGGAAGGTATAATTATACAAAACTACAGGCAACAGGATAGCAGTGTCTGGCTGCAGTAGCACCACAGAGGTTAGCTCAGTTCTCGAGTGTTTAATGGCAGTTAGTGGACAACGATAGAAGCAGGAGAATCACAGTGAACTTCTGATACAGCAGCCATGGAGGTAAGTCTATCATGTCCTCCTCTTTGCTAACTGATTTTTTTTTTTTTGGGGGAGGGAAGGGGGGGGGGGGTTGTCAATTTGATCTTGTACCAAACCAAGCATGACACACGTTCAAAGGTGCTGACTGCTGGCACGAAAACATTTGAGGGGTAGCCTTCCTAACAGTCATACTACAGTGCTTTTTTTACCGTGAAGGCTACGTGTACCTGTACAGTAACCCACATGTTGCAATGATCTCACACCATTGATGTCTTTCATTGGACACTTTCGTGTGTCAGATAATGCAGGGACCAGCTTCTTTTATTACTTTGAAGTCTGTCTGTGTATCTATCTGGTTGTATGATTGTCGTTGAGAGCTTGATATCATCTGTGGTTCAAACTCTAACTTTCCACATCCTTCTGTTTACTGTGTGTTGTACAGTTACCACAGTCACTAATGTTCCTTATACGTTGCTTAAAAGACAACTGTGTTTAACAGTTCAAGTAGGTTGATTTGTACATTTTATACACTATCAGAATTAAAGCAAGTAGTTGTAAAAGAGTGATGTTGTTTTGAGTTTGGCATGACTTATAGGTGTTTTTTGGGCTACATATTTCTGAGCAGGAAGTGGTTCTGCAGGATGCTTCTGTTTCCTACACGTCCGCTTCTCAAAACAATGGTTGTCCAAAGAGAACAACAATAACCTCCGTGTCACGAGCACAGCAGCTGTCAGTCATTTAATGGAGAGCTCTATGGAAAGGTCATATCAAATCCTTAGTGTTTGTTTACAGTAAAAAACAAAGGTCATATCAAATCCTTAGTGTTTGTTTACAGTAAAAAACAAAGGTTATATCAAATCATTAGTGTTTGTTTACAGTAAAGAACAACGGTCATATCAAATCATTAGTGTTTGTTTACGGGAAAAAACAAAGGTCATATCAAATCATTAGTGTTTGTTTACAGTAAAGAACAAAGGTCATTGAATTGACTCATATATTTTATGAAACAAAATGTAGTCAGAAAAAATGTCCATTATTTCCACACAGGAGTTCAAACGAGGGAGATCTGATACCCTGGACATACAGTCAGAGGAAGAGGAGATGACCCCGGTTACCCTGGTAACCACAATGACCCCTGACCCCGAGGTGAACTCTGAGCCCTCCCAGGCAGAGCTGGCTCAGTGTGAGGCGGAGGTCGGGAATCTACTCAGCATCATTGCTGAACTCAACAGGAAAATGGGCGCATTACAAGCACCAAGGTGTGTGTTAGAGAAAGAGAGAGAGAGAACATTCTTCATGGAGCTGTAAAATATCACTAGACTTACCATGAGCTGCTGGTTCATAGAACGATGTACTTCTTTCCTCTTCAGTGATCCAGATGACCTTAAACCACAGGAGCCAGTCATCCTCCCTCCGGCTCCAGCCTCCCTGTCCAGCCCTCCTCCATCCCTCTGCAACCCAGAGAAACACACTGGCACCGCATCTAAAGCACCAGTAACCAACAGAGGTTGGCATAGGCTCCATGGCATGACTTCACAATTCACAATACCCACACATCTCTTCTCTTCTCTGTTCTCTCTCTTCTCTCTCTCTCTCTCTCTCTCTCTCTCTCTCTCTCTCTCTCTCTCTCTCTCTCGGCTTCTCTCTCTCTCTCTCTCTCTCTCTCTCTTCTCTCTCTCTCTTCTCTCTCTCCTTCTCTTCTCTCTCTCTCTCTCTCTCCTCTCTCTCTCTCTCTTCTCTTCTCTCTCTCTCTCTCTATCTCTCTCTCTCTCTCTCTCTCTCTCTGGTCTCTCTCTCTCTCTCTCGCTCTCTCTCTCTCTCTCTCTCTCTCTCTCTCTCTCTCTCTCTCTCTCTCTCTCTCTCTCTCTCTCTCTCTCTCTATGTGCGCCCCCCCTGGCCTTTTCTACTTTGTGGCATTGAGCAGAAAGCGGATGCATTGGTTGTACTTCTGGGCTACTGTGCCAACCAAACATAATCTATTTGGTGTCCAAAGAAAAAGGACAGGCCTCTATCATTTGTGACGGTTTTCATTTTCTTGGTAATCCGCCTGTTTTTGTTTTCTGGGTTCACGATCTTCTGAATGCTTCGTTTAGAAACAGTTAGAACGCGTTCATACTTGTCTCAGTTACCCATATTCCTAACCTCATCCCCAGCTCAGTTTACCCATATCCTAACCTCATCCCCAGGCCTCAGTTGACCCATATCCTAACCTCATCCCAGGCTCAGTTTACCCATATCCTAACCTCATCCCCAGGCTCAGTTACCCATATCCTAACCCTCATCCCCAGCTCAGTTTACCCCATATTCCTAACTCATCCCCAGGCTTCAGGTTTAACCCATATTCCTAAACCTGCATCCCCAGTCCTCAGTTTACCCATAATCCTAACCTCATCCCCAGTCTCCAGTTTACCCATTATTCCGAACCTCATCCCAGCTCAGTTTACCCATATTCCTAAACCTCATTCCCAGGCTCAGTTTACCCATTATTCCTAACCTCATCCCCAGGCTCCAGTTGACCCATATTCCTCACCGCATCCCCAGGCTCAGTTGTTTGCTACTGCCAGGAGCTGCTGGACGGGATTACCAAATCCAAAATGTTTAGCAGCGACTTACCACAAGAGAGCACAAGCTATTACGGCGATCACTAAAGATCTGTACCATTTAGAAAGTCTATATATTCTATTCATTATAAAATGTTGTGAAAGGATGTGGTTAACGTACTGATTGTCTACTCTTTGTAGTCAGCTGCTAACATTTGGATTTGGTAATCCCGTCCCAGCCAGCTCTTGCAGTAGCAAACAACTGAGCCTGGGGATGAGGTGAGATATGGGTAAACTGAGCCTGGGGATGAGGTTAGGATATGGGTAAACTGAGCCTGGGGATGAGGTTAGGTATGGGTAAACTGAGCCTGGGGAATGAGGTTAGGTATGGGGTAAACTGAGACTGGGGATGAGGTTAGGATATGGGTAAACTGAGACTGGGGATGAGGTTAGGATATGGGTAAACTGAGCTGGGGATGAGGTTAGGATATGGGTAAACTGAGCTGGGGATGAGGTTAGGATATGGGTAAACTGACCTGCGGGATGAGGTTAGGATATGGGTAAACTGAGCCTGGGGATGAGGTTAGGATATGGGTAAACTGAGCCTGGGGATGAGGTTAGGATATGGGTAAACTGAGCCGGGGATGAGGTTAGGATATGGGTAAACTGAGAACAAGTATGAACGCGTTCTACTGTTTCTAAACGAGCATTCAGAAGATCGTGACCAAGAAACAAAAACAGGCGGATTACCAAGAAAATGAAAACCTCACAAATGATAGAGGCTGTTCTTTTCTTTGGACACACAAATAGATTATGTTTGGTCTGGCACAGTAGCCAGAAGTACAACCATCATCCCTTCTGCTCAATGCCACAAAGCACAGCACAAGCAGAGAGACAGCAAAGAGAAGAAGAAAAGAGAGAGAGAGAGAGGAGAGAGAGAGCAGAGAAGGGGGAAGAGAGAGAGAGAGAGAGAGAGAGACGAGAGGAGAGAAGAAAGAGAGAGAGAGAGAGAGAGAGAGAGAGAGAGACGAGATGGAAGGAGAGAGAGAGAGAGAAGGGGAGAGGAAGGGGGAGGGATGGAGGGATGTGTGGTATTGTGAATTGTGAAGTCATGCCATGGAGCCTATGCCAACCCTGTTGGTTACTGGTGCTTTAGATGCGGTGCCAGTGGTGTTCTCTGGGTTGCAGAGGGATGGAGGAGGCTGGACAGGGAGGCTGGAGCCGGAGGGAGGATGACTGGCTCTGTTGGTTTAAGGTCATCTGGACACTGAAGAGGAAAGAAGTACATCGTTCTATAGACAGCAGCTCAGGTAAGTCTAGTGATATTTTACAGCTCCATGAAGAATGTCTCTCTCTTTCTCTAACACACCCTTGGTGCTGTAATCGCCATTTTCGTGGTAGTCAGCAATGATGCTGAGTAGATCCCGACCTCCGCCTCACACTGAGCCAGCTCTGCCTGGGAGGGCTCAGAGTTCACCTCGGGGTCAGGGGTCATTGTGGTTACCAGGGTAACCGGGGTCATCTCCTCTTCCTCTGACTGTATGTCCAGGGTATCAGATCTCCCTCGTTTGAACTCCTGTGTGGAAATAATGGACATTTTTTCTGACTACATTTTTGTTCATAAAATATAGAGTCAATTCAATGACCTTTGTTCTTTACTGTAAACAAACACTAATGATTGATATGACCTTTGTTTTTTCCCGTAAACAAACACTAATGATTTGATATGACCGTTGTTCTTTACTGTAAACAAACACTAATGATTTGAATATAACCTTTGTTTTTTTACTGTAAACAAACACTAAGGATTTGATAGACCTTTGTTTTTTACTGTAAACAAACACTAAGGATTTGATATGACCTTTCCATAGAGCTCTCCATTAAATGACTGACAGCTGCTGTGCTCGTGACACGGAGGTATTGTTGTTCTCTTTTGACAACCATTGTTTTGAGAAGCGGACGTGTAGGAAACAGAAGCATCCTGCAGAACCACTTCCTGCTCAGAAATATGTAGCCCAAAAAACACCTATAAGTCATGCCAAACTCAAAACAACATCACTCTTTTACAACTACTTGCTTTAATTCTGATAGTGTATAAAATGTACAAATCAACCTACTTGAACTGTTAAACACAGTTGTCTTTTAAGCAACGTATAAGGAACATTAGTGACTGTGGTAACTGTACAACACACAGTAAACAGAAGGATGTGGAAAGTTAGAGTTTGAACCACAGATGATATCAAGCTCTCAACGACAATCATACAACCAGATAGATAACACAGACAGACTTCAAAGTAATAAAAGAAGCTGGTCCCTGCATTATCTGACACACGAAAGTGTCCAATGAAAGACATCAATGGTGTGAGATCATTGCAACATGTGGGTTACTGTACAGGTACACGTAGCCTTCACGGTAAAAAAGCACTGTAGTATGACTGTTAGGAAGGCTACCCCCTAAATGTTTCGTGCCAGCAGTCAGCACCTTTGAACGTGTGTCATGCTTGGTTTGGTACAAGATCAAATTGACAACCCCCCCCCCAAAAAAAAAAAAAATCAGTTAGCAAAGAGAGAGGACATGATAACTTACTCCATGGCTGCTGTATCAGAAGTTCACTGTGATTCTCCTGCTTCTATCGTTGTCCACTAACTGCCATTAAACACTCGAGAACTGAGCTAACCTCTGTGGTGCTACTGCAGCCAGACACTGCTATCCTGTTGCCTGTAGTTTTGTATAATTATACCTTCCAATGGTTCCTCCGTTTCTCTCTGTTGTAAAACTTCTGCCTGCCTGTGTGCTGCCTACCCTGCTGACTGGAGCACCCCCCATTCTCTCCTCCTCTCTCATCTCTCTCTCTCCTCTCTTCCCCCTCCATTCTCTCTCTCTCTCTCTCTCTCTCTCTCTCTCTTCTCTCTCTCTCTCTCTCTCTCTCTCTCTCTCTCTCTCAGACCTCACCATTTCTCTCTCTCTTTCTATTTCTCTATTTCTGTATCTCTCTATCTGTGTGAAGCCTCTTGGTGTATTGGTATTTTAGTTTTAGGAGTTCAGTGACATCACTCTGTCTGTTCCAGCTCCATCTCAGCTTCAGGATATCACAACACACAGATAAAGGCGTTTTGCCATCTAGTAGCAAATGGGGGAAAAGAGTCAGATAGTGATCCCAACCCAACCCTTGTTCTCCCTTGCATTGGATCTCTTCCTGTCTGTCTCTGATTTTATACTGTGTTTTATCTCAGTTGAGATGCCCACTTTCAGAAGCTAAGCATTTGAGTGACGATATGGTGGTAATCCTTCTTAATGCGCTTCCAAGTCCACTTCATGTTTATGAACACTCCAGTGTTTAATGCTAATTGTATTTATTTTGTCACTATGGCCTATTTATTGCCTTACCTCCCTAATCTTACTACATTTGTACACACTGTATATAGATTTTCTATTGTCTTATTGACTGTACGTTTGTTTATACCATGTGTAACTCTGTGTTGTTGTGTCGCACTGCTTTGCTTTATCTTGGCCAGGTCGCAGTTGTAAATGAGAAGTTGTTCTCAAATGGCCTACCTGGTTAAATAAAAATATTAACTAATAAACTTCAAGGTGCTTCATTATTTACTTGAATTGTGTCATCATATAAAGGGGAAATTACGTGTTGCTGAAAATAAGTGGACCCATTGACATAATATTAGCAACAATGTATCTGATTCACATACAGTATTATATGATTTTACAGGACAATTTCATATTTGGACTACAATAACCACAATTCCCCGCTGCCGGAATTCCTGATTGACATCCTTCCGGCCAGGAAGATGCCGTACACAACAAATAGTGAACTATATTTTCATTCGTTTTCTTCGTTTTAAGACGTATAGCCGAGGTATTTCCTGGAAAAAAATGTAAGTTGGCGTTTTAAATCTAACTATGTTTACGCATATCTATGTTTTTGTTTCATGCTGAGATTGCTAACGTTAGCTAGCCAGCCAGCTGCCTGAGCCGGTGTCTTGATTGTGTTATTTACATCGCTAGTTCCAGTATTTAGCTAGCTGGTTTGCTAGCTATGGATTCATCTTGACATCCCCTGTATGTGTTCAATATGCAGCCTCTCGCCGCTGTTTTTGAGATTAGGCTCACATTTTGCCCTGTCCGGAAACGGTTGTACAGGGAAAAGGGAACTGCTATTGATTCACTGTTGCTTTCGAGAGGCTGGCTGCTGCGTCACTGACTGCCTGCTCCTGGCACGTCGCATCTTTTTTTTTCTTTTTCTGGAGGGATTCATTTGGCCCCTGACAGCCGAGAGGATTTCTGAGAAAGGGTTGTGGACGTCTAGACTAGAGGATGCGCCCTGGTTCCCGACACTCGCACTAGGGCTACAGGCCAAATATATAACCCTCCCCCCAGCACCAAATCCAGTAGCAGGCCAGCCACTGCATCACTCGATATAATGTCTAACAGTTTCCTTGGAACGTCACCCCATTGAAGTTGACATTTTAAAACGATTAGAGTAGGAGTTAGGCTTAGGGATGTCTCAAGGATCCCGGAGAGCACTAACCCACACGGATGCACACACGTGTCATTCATTGTGTCCATATTTTAAGCTCATCTGTTTCCATCAAATAACCTTTCAAATAACCTTTCAAATAAATTAATAACTGAAATATGTGATGATAATCCCCGCAGCAACCAGTATCCATGGAGACCCCACAGCCCGGCCCAGCAGACGGAGAGGAGCGACCAGTGGAGCTGCGGCCCAGAACACGCTCAAACCCGGAAGGTGCAGAGGACAGGCGCAGCAGCACTGGTAGCCTAGGCAACAGCAACCCCAGCACCCCGCAGCCTGCAGTGGGCAGCCGAGTGGAGGGAGAGGGGGAGGCCTCGACCAGCGACAGTCCTCCTAGCTCCACCACCCACCACAATCTCTTCCACCACAGCCCAGACCGTAGCCCCTATAGTGGCAGCTACGGTCAATGCCATAGTAGGCCTGCCCACCCCCACGCCAGTGGCCAAGGACAGGCCCAAACCCACCCAGGCTCCTCCCCCTCTGGCGCCCCCATCCCTCCCACGGCAGAGTTCCAGCTACGAGCACCCCGCGTCAACTGTCCAGAGAAAGTGGTGCGTGATCCTGTATTGTTGATGACTAGAAACGGAATGAGATCAAAGGGATGTCATTGTGAGAGATATTAGGGCTAAGGAAGTTCACTCCTGGGATTTAGGCAGATGAAAGGAGACGTGCAAAGGGATTGGCTCAGACCATGTTGTTATAAGATTTAATCCTAATTTTTTATCATGACAGATCATCTGTTTGGATCTCTCTGAAGAGATGTCATCACAAAAGCTGGAGTCCTTCAATGGGTGAGTTTTACTTCTGGTCTTGTTGGCATATTTAACATTTTATTTTACCTTTATTTAACTAGGCAAGTCAGTTAAGAACAAATTTTATTTACAATGACAGCCTAGGAACAGTGGGTTAACTGCCTTGTTCAGGGCAGAACGACAGATTTTTACCTTGTCAGCTCGGGATGATCAAGCAATTGTCGGTTACTGCCCAACGCTAACTAGGCTCTAACGTCACCACTAGGCTACTCCAACGCTCTAACCACTAGGCTACCTGCCAACGTCTAACCACTAGGCTACCTGCCGTCTACCACAGCTCTGCCAACGCTCTAACCACTAGGCTACCTCCCAACGCTCTAACCACTAGGCTACCTGCCAACGCTCTAACCACTAGCTACCTCCAACGCTCTACACGGCTACTCAAGCCACCACTAGGCTACCTGCCCAACGCTCTAACTAACTACACGCTAACACTAGGCTACTGCCAACGTCTAACCCTAGCTACTCCAACGCTCTAACCACTAGGCTACCTGCCCAACGCTCTAACCACTAGGCTACTACCCAACGCTCTAACCACTAGGCTACCTGCCCAACGCTTCAACACTAGGCTACCTGCCAACGCTCTAACCACTAGGCTACCTACCCAACCCGCTCTAACCACTAGGCTACCTGCCCAACGCTCTAACACTACTAGGCCTACCTGCCCAACAGCTCTAACCACTTAGGCTAACCTGCCGCACCAGATCTCTTATCTGCTTGACGCACGTGAAGTGGCCATCTCTAAAGTTCTGATCTCTCCCTTCAGACCAAGACCAACGCTCTAACCACTAGGCTACCTGCCCAACGCTCTAACCATAGGCTACCTGCCAACGCTCCACTAGCTACCTGCCACCATATCTCTATCTGCTTGACGACACGTGAAGTGGCACTCTCTAAGTTCTGAATCTTCCCTTCAGATCCGCCAACGCTCTAACCACTAGGCTACCTGCCCAACGCTCTAACCACTAGGCTACCTTCCAACGCTCTAACCATCTAGGCTACCGTGCCAACGCTCTAACCACTAGCTACCTACCCAACCGTCTAACCACTAGGCTACCTGCCCAACGCTCTAACCAACTAGGCTACCTGCCCCAACGCTCTAACCACTAGCTACCTGCCCAAACGCTCTAACACACTATGGCTACTACCTCCCAACGCTCTAACCACTAGGCAACCTAGCCCAACGCTCTAACCACTAGGCTACCTGCCCAACGCTCTACTTTACTAGGCCACCTGCCCAACGCTCTAACCACTAGGCTACCTGCCGCCACCATATCTCTATCTGCTTGACGACACGTGAAGTGGCCACTCTCTAAAGTTCTGAATCCTCTCCCTTCAGATCCAAGACCAACGCTCTACCACTAGGCTACCTGCCCACCTACCCTAGTCTGACGCTCTACACTAGGCTACCACCTCTAACGCTCTAACACCACTAGGCTTCCTTCAGACCTCTCAACGCCTCTAACCAGCTTATAAGCCTAGTCTACCTGCGACCAACGCTGCTAACCACTAGGCCACCTCCCGCACCATATCTCTTATCTGCTTAACCACTAGGCACTGCCCAACTCTAACCACTAGTGCTCCTGCCCCACGCTCTAACCACTAGGCTACCTGCCGCACCATATCTCTTATCTGGCTTTGACGACACGTGAAGTGGCCCTCTCTAAAGTTCTGAATCCTTTCCCTTCAAGATCCAAGACCAACGCTCTAACCACTAGGCTACCTGCCGCACCATATCTCTTATCTCTCTTCAAAGTTTCTGAATCCTCTCCCTTCAGATCCAAGACCAACGCTCTAACCACTAGGCTACCTGCCGCAATCTCTTATCTGCTTGACTCTGAATTGCCCTCTCTAAAGTTCTGAATCCTCTCCCTTCAGATCCAAGACCAACGCTCTAACCACTAGGCTACCTGCCGCACCATATCTCTAATCTCTCTAAAGTTCTGAATCCTCTCTCTCTCAGACAAAGTCTCC
>NW_019943256.1:11201-32136 GCF_002910315.2 Salvelinus sp. IW2-2015 | reverse complement strand
CAGAAAGGGATGATGGTTGTACTTCTGGCTACTGTGCCAGACCAAACATAATCTATTTGTGTGTCCAAAGAAAAGGACAGCCTCTATCATTTGTGAGGTTTTCATTTTCTTGGTAATCCGCCTGTTTTTGTTTCTTGGTCACGATCTTCTGAATGCTCGTTTAGAAACAGTAGAACGCGTTCATACTTGTCTCAGTTTACCCATATCCTAACCTCATCCCCAGGCTCAGTTTACCCATATCCTAACCTCATCCCCAGGCTCAGTTTACCCATATCCTAACCTCATCCCCAGGCTCAGTTTACCCATATCCTAACCTCATCCCCAGCTCATGTTTACCCATATCCTAACCTCATCCCCAGGACTCAGTTTACCCATATCCTAACCCATCCCAGGCTCAGTTTACCCATATCCTAACCCTCATCCCCAGGCTCAGTTTACCCATATCCTAACCTCATCCCCAGCTCAGTTTACCCATATCCTCACCTCATCCCCAGTCTCAGTTTACCCATATCTAACCTCATACTCCCAGCCAGCTCAGTTTACCGCTATCCTAACCTCATCCCAGGCTCAGTTTACCCATATCCTAACCTCATCCCCAGCTCAGTTTACCCATATCCTACACCTGCAATCCCCCAGGCTCAGTTTACCCATATCCTAACCTCATCCCCAGGCTCAGTTTACCCATATCCTAACCTCATCCCCAGGCTCAGTTTACCCATATCCTCACCTCATCCCCAGGCTCAGTTGTTTGCTACTGCAGAGCTGGCTGGGGACGGGATTACCAAAATCCAAATGTTAGCAGCTGACTACAAAGAGTAGACAATCAGTACGTTAACCACATCCTTTCACAACATTTATAATGAATAGAATATATAGACTTTCTAAATGGCGTACAGATCTTTAGTGATGACCGTAATAGCTTGTCTGCTCTGTGTTGTCCTGCAGAGGGTAGTGGTGAAGCATGGTCAGAACTCCAGGGAGTCATGTCTGTTCTGGAGGGTTCCATCAACACCAGGAGGGCCTGGGCTGCCTCTCACACTGCCTGTGGCCGGGACGGACCGACGGAACACCTCACAGCCGCCAGGGACAGCTGGGTACAAGTCACACAGGTGAGACACGGTCACAATCTCAGMTGATAAGGAATGATGTGACATCATTTTTTATTACCATGTAACAAGCTAGTTGGAATAACGCTTTATCAACGTGAACTATATTTAAACTTGTAACTTTATTTTTTACACACTAACAGGATATTTTCGAAACACAGGCTACAGTGCTGTTAACTACCAGTTGAGTGACCTATGTAGGCTAATTACCACGTGGGCCTCAAAACCTAATTACCCTGGAATCATGCCTAACTAATTAACTTATGTGTGACCTCAAACTTCTCCTCAGGTCTTAGAGGAGATGGAGAGAGAGTTTGGGATCTCATACCCATCTGGTCTGCCCCCTGAGGAGCGTCAGCAATACCAGAAGGACATCCTGGCACTTCACCAGCGGAACTGTGACCTGCGCAGCAGCCTGCAAAGCAGACAGGAAGAACTGGAGGGGGCAAAGGTCACGGTGGGAGACATAGAGATTGAGAGGAACAGTCTACATGAGAGGGTAGGTGGAAGTGCAACAGGCTACATCTCAGTAATCCTAGATCTAAAAGGATTTGTGTAATCAATTTAGTGAAAACTCCACAAACTAGCCAATCAGAGAGCTAGGGAGAGCTATGACCTTACTGTATCTTTCTGATCTAGCATCATAATGCTTTGGTTGAAACCACAATGGTCAAACTATGTCTGTCTGCTGACGAATGGCTAAACTCTCTCTGTCTATGGGTCTGGTGCCAGTTACTGGGTCTCCATAAGGCGTGGCGATCAGGCAGCCTCTCTCCTCCCTACAGCTCCTCAGGGAGCTCCAGTGGTGTGGTTCTGAGTCCTGGCTGGGCCTCCCCTGGTTCCCCTGGTTCCRCTTCATTCCTTGGCTCTCCTCCCTTCCCCGGGTCACCTCTGTTCCTCAGGAGACCCATCGCCATGGGGATCTTCCCGGCCCTCTCAACTGGGGGGGACATATCCTCCTCGGCCTCTCCATCACCCTCCCCCTGGCCTGGGAGTGTTCCACAAGGCAGACCCTGTCGTAGCCCCAGCCCCAGCGTCAGCCTGGAGGGTGAGACAGACAGACTACAGAGGTACGTACAACTGAGAGGGTTAAATTACAACATGGAATAGATCCCAGATCTGCTGGTGTGGGTCAGTGTTTCCCAAGTGGTGTGTTGTGTGGTGTGTTGTGTGGTGTGTTGTGTGGTGTGTGTTGTGTTGTGTGTCGTGGCCCTGACCTCCCTCGCTGACCCCCACAGGTGTATAGAAAGGCTGAAGGCCCGGAACGAGCGTCTGACTGCAGCTCTGGACAGGAGAAAGGGAGAGTCTGAGCAGATCAGTATGACGCTCAGCAGACACGAAGCTGACAGCACAGCCCTGCAGATGGCTCTCCAATACTGGTACAGACACACACATGGCTATATACAGGGAGTGGAAAATAACATGGCTATATACAGGGAGTGGAAAATAACATGGCTATATACAGGACGTAGAACATAACATGGCTATATAATGGGAGTGGAAAATAACATGGCTATATACAGGGAGTAGAAAATAACATGGCTATATACAGGAAGTAGAACATAACATGGCTATATACAGGAAGTAGACAATAACATGGCTATATACAGGGAGTAGACAATAACATGGCTATATACAGGAAGTAGACAATAACATGGCTATATACAGGGAGTGGAAAATAAACATGGGCTATATGACAGTAGTAGAAAAATAACATGGCTATATACAGGAAGTAGAACATAACATGGCTATATACAGGGAGTGGAAAATAACATGGCTATATACAGGGAGTGGAAAATAACATGGCTATATACAGGAAGAGAACATAACATGGCTATATAATGGGAGTGGAAAATAACATGGCATATAACAGGAGTAGAAAATAACATGCTATATACAGGAAGTAGAACATAACATGGCTATATACAGGAAGTAGACAATAACATGGCTATATACAGGAGTAGACAATAACATGGCTATATACAGGAAGTAGACAATAACATGGCTATTACAGGGAGTAGACAATAACATGGCTATATACAGGGAGTAACAATAACATGGCTATAACAGGAAGTAGAACATAACATGGCTATATACAGGAAGTAGAAAATAACATGGCTATATACAGGAAGTAGAAATGAACATGGCTATATACAGGAAGCAGAAAAATCGAGTCCATGTGCAGGGGGAGGTGAGGTAATTTAGGTAGCTATGAACATGACTAGGCAACAAGATAGATAATAAACAGTAGCAGCAGTGTATGTGGTGAGGGTGAAAGTGTGTGTGAGTGTATGTTGTGTGAGTGTGTGTGTGTGTGTGTGAGTGTGTGTGTGTGTGACAGTGTGTGTCAGTGTGAGGTGAGTCGAGTGTGTGGTAGAGTCTCAGTGTGTGTGTCAGTGTGTGTGGGTAGAGTCCAGTGTGTGGGTAAGTAGTGCGCAGCAGAGTGGTGTCGTAGCAGCAGTAATGTGATGGGATAGAGTCCAGTGTGTGACAGTGTGTGGGTAGAGTCCAGTGTGTGACAGTGTGTGGGTAGAGTCCAGTGGGTGTATATAGAGTCAGTGCAAGAGAGTCCTGGTAGCCAATAGATTAGCTATTTAGCAGTCTTGTTTAGCAGTCTTATGGCTTGGGGGTAGAAGCTGTTCAGGGTCCTGTTGGTTCCTGGTAGCTCTTGCCGTGCGGTAGCAGAGAGAACAGTCTATGACTAGGGTGGCTGAAGTCTTTGACAATTTTTGGGGCCTTCCTCTGACACCGCCTAGTAAAGAGGATGGATGTCAGGGAGCTCGGCCCCAGTGATGTACTGGGCCGTACGCACTACCCTCTGTAGCGCCTTGCAGTTGTCGTACCAAGTGGGTATGCAGCTCGTCAAGATGTTCTCATTGGTGCAGCTGWCRATGTTTTTGAGGATCTGAGGYCCCATGTCAAATCTTTTCAGCCRCCTGAGGGGGAAGAGGCGTTGTRGTGCCCTCTTCACAACTGTGTGGASCATGTTCATGTCTCAGTGATGTGGACACACCGAGGAACTCGAATCTGTAAGACCTGCTCCACCACAGCACCATCGATGTGGATGAGGGGCGTGCTCGCCCCTTACGTTTCCTGTAGTCCACCATCAGCTCCTTTGTCTTTCTGACGTTGAGGAAGAGGTTGTTGTCCTGGCAGCGCAGTTCCAGGTCTCTGACTTCCTRCCTATTGGCTGCCTCTTCGTCATCGGTGATCAGTCCTACCGTCGGTCGTGTCGTCAGCGAACTTGATGATGGTGTTTGGAGTCGTAACACTTAATCTCATCCACCAGCCGGCTCTTTCTCTATCGAACATATGTGGTAGCAATTGAGCCTGGGGATGAGGTTATGTAGCACTGTGACGACCTACATTAGTGTGTTAAATGTACATACATTCCGTGGTGACACCTGTTCCTCTATGACCTTGTGCTCTGCGAGTGTTGTGCTGCTGCTATATATACTGATGAAACGTTTTCCCTGTTTGATCGACAGCGAGGAGTGTGAGGAGGCCTACAGTGAGTTACTGTCTGTGTACGAGGGCAGGACACAGCAGGTCATACCACACTGGAGACACATAGCAGGTGGCTAACACAACAACACACACACACACACACACACACACACACACACACACACACACACTCACTCATAGCAGTTAATTCCTCTTCCCAGGCCCGGTCATGGAGAGTCAGCAGCCCAGCAGTCCCAGGCCGTCCCTAAGGAGTCTAAGAACTGAGGAGTTGTCAACCTCCTTCTCAACACCAGGGGGTGCTGTTGAGACAGAAACACACATCCAGACCAGGTTCCATCTTTATTATCCAGCCAGGTCTGTCTGTGGCAGATCAAATAGCATCTTCTGACTATAGTAGAAAAACTGTTACTGTCCACAACATGTGAACATCTCCCTTTGGCTTCATGCAATAACATCGACAAACATTTAAAACAGAAACAACATCAAAACATTGTCTGATAAAACACAACCTACTCTCACRACAGGGGGTCCGAGGTAGAGGGGTGCGAGGCAGACATTCGGGAGCGTATTGAGCGGTTGAAGCAGGACAGGGCAGCAGTGTGTGTCCCTAAGCCAGGGCCTGGYGGAGAGGGGAATCTCAGCCCAGATACAGGCACCCTGGCTGGGCTTAGAGGGAGCCGCGGAGGACAGGGGGGCCAGGACACCTCCAACCCCCAGAGTACCAATAGAGAGAAGGCTGTTCTGCTCTATGACCTGGTCACTGTCAGGGTGGGTGATATATATTGTACTATACACTCTACTGTACTGTTTTGGCTTTACATTCAATTCATGAAATATGAATCTGAATACTAGAATTATGGACATACTATTTCTGTCTTTGATTATCCAACAGTATAACTCTAACTGTGCTATATACACGGTGTGTATAGTTTTGACCAAAGAGAGATACAATGACTGTCTTTTTTGTTTTACAATAAGCAACTACACAGTAGTAGACTGTAAGATCCAGAGATGAAGATATCAACATAATAATCACAGTGTAATGAGCATAGCCCAGAAGCATGGTGTGGAATCAGAATAATCATTTCAAAAGAATAATTCAATTCAGAGGGCTGCTAAATTCATCCTCATTTGCATATAGCCAGGAGAGGCCAAACTATTTATAGAGGCAGATATTTCCAGACAGATATTTCCAAACAGATATTTCCAGACAGATATTTCTGGATGGACCAATTGAGTCTACATTAGTGCTTGTCTTAACACATTTTTTTATGCTGTGAGCCCTTTGGAAGCTTCCTCTGATGCACAAAAAAACAAAACCAATATTTATAGCCTCGACCCACTTTTTTTTTGTCTCGACCCAAAAGGAATAATTTACTAACGACTAGTGTGTTCTTCAGGAAATGTCTGAGCTTGACTATGTGGTTATGTCTTGTCTTTGTGAACCTCTTTATCTCAGTTGGTAAAGTGTGACGCTTGCATTGTCACCATAGTGGGTTCTATTCCCGGGACCACCCATAGGTAAAACATGTATGACTGACTGACAAGACGCTTTGGATAAAAGCGTCTGCTGAAAGGGAATACATTATTATATGATCTATTATACAGGAGGAGATGTCGGAGCTGCGAGGTTTAATTCGTCTGACGGAGAAGGAGCGGAGGTGTCTGGACTGGAGTCTAATGGCCCAGAAGGCCCAGGATGCAGCTGGAGCCCTGATCTCTGAGAGCCTCGCRGAGGAGATAGAGGACAGGAGGACAGAACAGCAGGTAACAACCCTAACCTTAACTTGAACCTAACCTAACCATCTGAGATTCTCGCTGAGGAGAAAAAGGACGAGGACAAAACAGCAGATAGCAACCCTAACCCTAACTTTAACTTAACCTTAACCTAACCACCTGAGAGCCTCACTGAGGAGATAGAGAACAGGACAGAACAGCAGGTAGCAGGACATCACAATCTGATCTGATTCTTCTGATCAATGACCAGTCATCTTTTACTTGCATATGTTTCCTCCTACTTTGAAGGGGTAGGAAGAGTAGGTGCTTGAGTCTCTAGATGATCCTATCCACCAATCAGGGCTGTGTAAAATGAAAATATTTCATGTTTTTTTTCAATAACTTTGGTGCTGTTTTCGCAAGTATGTGGTGAATTTTCAATCTCTTAGTACAAAACTGCAAACTGGTAATACCAACCTGGTCTCAGAGCATTTTGTATTAATCTGTATGTACAGTACCTTGGGAAAGTATTAGACCCTTGACTTTTTCCACATTTTGTTACGTTACAGCTAATTCTGAAATTGATTAAATAAAAATTATCCTCAGCAATCTACACACAATACCCCATAATGACAAATTGAAAACAGGTTTTTAGAAATGTTTGTAAATGTATTAAAAACAAATAACAGAACACCTTATTTACAAGGTATTCAGATCCTTTGTTATGAGACTCTAAATTGAGCTCAGGTGCATCCTGTTTCCATTGATCATCCTTGAGATGTTTCTACAACTTGATTGGAGTCCACTGTGGTAAATTCAATTGATTGGAAAGGCACACACCTGTCTATATGTCCCACAGTTGACAGTGCATGTCAGAGCAAAAACCAAGCCATGAGGTCGAAGGAATTGTCCGTAGAGCTCTGAGACAGGATTGTGTCTGGGGAAAGGTACCAAAACATTTCTGCAACATTGAAGGTTCCCAAGAACACAGTGGCCTCCATCATTCTTAAATGGAAGAAGTTTGGAACCACCAAGACTCTTCCTAGAGCTGGCCTCCCGGCCAAAATGAGCAATCGGAGAGAAGGGCCTCAGACAAGAACCCAATGGTCACTCTGACAGAGCTCTAGAGTTTCTCTGTGGAGATGGAGAACCTTCCAGAAGACAACCATCTCTGCAGCAATCCACCAATAGGCATTTATTGTAGTGGCCATACTGAAGCCCCTCCCCAGTAAAAAGCACATGACAGCCCGCTTGGAGTTTTCCAAAAGGCACATAAAGGACTCTCAGACCATGAGAAACAAGATTCTCTCATCTGATGAAACCAAGATTGAAGTCTTGGCCTGAATGCCAAGCGTCACGTCTGGAGGAAGCCTGGTACCATTTTTCAGCGTCAGGGACTGGGAGACTATCAGGATCGAGGCAAAGATGAACGGAGCAAAGTACAGAGAGAGATCCTTGATGAAACAATTCGTATATGTTAAGAATTTGTTAAATGTACAATATGTCACAAATTGCGAAACAAATTCTAGCTAGTGCTGACGTTAGCTAGGCTAGGGGTTAGGGTTAAGTTTTGGAGTTAGCTTAAGGGTTAGGGGAAGGTTAGCTAACAGGGTTAAGGTTAGGGGAAGGGTTAGCTAACAGGTTAAGAGTTAGGTGGAAGGGTAGCTAACAGGGTTAGGGTTAGGGAAGGGTTAGCTAACAGGTTGGGTTAGGGGAAGGGTTAGCTAACAGGGTTACAGTAGAGGGAAGGGTTAGCTAACAGGGTTAGGGTTAGGGGGGAAGGGTTAGCTAACAGGGTTACAGTTAGGGGAAGGGTTACTAACAGGTTAGGGTTAGGGGAAGGTTAGCTAACAGTAGGGTTAGGGAAGGTTAGCTAACAGGGTTACAGTTAGGGGAAGGGTTAGGCTAACAGGGTTAAGGTTAGGGATAGGGTTAGCTAACAGGTAGGTTAGGGAAAAGTAGACTAACAGAAGGTTACAGTTAGGGGAAGGGTTAGGTTAGGGAAGGGTTAGCTAACAGGGTTAACGGAGTTAGCTACAGGTTAGGTGAAGGGTTAGCAACAGAGTTAGGTTAGCTAACAGGGTTAGATAGGGGAAGGGTTAGCTAACAGGGTTAGGGTAGCTAACAGGGTTAAGTAGTTAGCTAACAGGGTAGGTTAGGGGAAGGTTAGCTAACAGGTGAAGGGTTAGCTAACAGAGGTTAGGGGGAAGGGTTAGCTAACAGGGTAGGGAGTAAATAAAAAAAAAGACATCAGTAAGCTAAAAAAACCAGGTTGATATAGAGAAAAAAGAGTAGACTACAAAAAAAACCAGTATAAAAATACATAACAAAAGCTTTCTAAAAAGGAGTTAGCTAACAGGGTTGGGGAGGGTTAGCTAACAGGTGTTAGAGGAAGGTAGCTAACAGGTTAGGAAGGTTAGTAAAGGTTAGGGTATACGGGTTAGCTAACAGGGTTAGGGTTAAATGCTAACAGGGTAGTTAGGCAGTAGTATAGGGTTCAGTCACTAATACAGGATTGGTTAGGTTAGCTAACAGGGTTAGGGTTAGGGTTAGCTACGGTAGAAGTAGCTAAGGTTAGGGTTTAAGAGTTAGCTAACAGGGTTAGGGTTAGCTAACAGGGTTACAGTTAGGGGAAGGGTTAGCTAACATGCTAAAGAGTTGCAAAGTAGRTAAAAAATAGAAAGTAGTTGAAAAGTTGCTAATTAGCKAAATATGCTAAAGTTGTCCGTGATGAGATTTGAACTCTTAACCTTTGGGTTTGCGTTATACGCTCACACATCAACCCTGACCAACCACCCTACTTAAGTAACCATCTGTCTCATGTGACCATACTAAACAAAATATATCATACTAATTCCAGTCCCCTGGATTTACWTGTAGTCTATGAGACCAGGCTGGTAATACTTGTAATGCAGCAAGTCTTATATTCAAAGCCTTTTATTGTGCATTCATTTTGTTTGGAGACATCTTTCACTACACAACCATTGATCCAAAACACAAGTTTACTGTAAAATATTATGAGAAAATTGATGTAAATCACCAAAACACAACAATGATATCGTCTCAATTTAGTTGATATAACAACCAGTTAATCCAATAGGCAAGATACAGTACGTGTCTCAAAATTGCCCTTTGAATTTAATATGCCACAGTGCTGTAAATTACACTGCACTACCCATCAACATTGACTGAAAGTCCAATTTCCATCATCTCTATGCCGTGTGTGATCCAAGGTGGGATACTTGAAGACGTCTTTCCCAATCATTAATGCGAAAAGTAAATGTACTGTTCCGATATCATTACAACATAGATGTACTGTAATCAAATTTAATTTAATGAAAGAAATGAAACATAACATTTAGCAGGCACTGATTTGCATCAAGCTTGTCTTGTGCCTTTGGCCGTAGGTTCTCATCGATATCGCAGTACATGTCCTCATTGTTCACGCGGCCTGGGGAAAAACCTTTCGGCATGGCGAATACAAGCTTGACATTGGTCTGAATTGATGTCATCATCGCGTGCCTCATCAATGGCCAGAAGGAGGGTGGCTCATTGGGGATGGAAAACATGATCCTTTCACATCTATAGTAATCCTATATTTATATTTTACCATATTGTAATGTACTTGTATATTGTCGTGGACCTGTCTGGCTCAATTAGTAAGAGCATAGCAGTAGAAARGCCAAAGTTGTGGGTTCGATTCCCACTGGGGTCAATTAGGAAAATGTTATCACTTTGGATAAAGTGTGACGTCTGCTATGTAGATTACATATATTATGGTGTTACAGTACAGTATTGGCCAATGCGATTTTAGTAAAGCAGTGTGAAACCCTCTATCAAGYAGACCCCAGCAACTTCATGTTGGATACATGTTTACTGTACAGGCCATTTGTAACATACAGTGCATCTCATCACTTGTCAATATCATAATAATATATTASAGTATATATCATACTTAATATCTTTATACTTTACAAACATACATTTTCATTATGTAGTGTCACGACTTCTGCCGAAGTTGGTCCCTCTCCTTGTTCGGGCGGCGTTCGGCGTTCGGCGAAACACACCTGGTTTCCATTCCAATATCATTGCTCCCTATTTAACCCTCTGGTTTTCCCCCTTGGTTTTGTGCGTGTTTGTTATTGTCAAGTTGTCTTGTTTTGTGACCTGGATTATTTGTCTCCTTCATGGAATATTGTTTTTCAGTAAAGTTACAGTTATTACTCATCTCTGTGTCCTGCGCCTGACTCCGCATCACCTAGACTTTTGACATGTAGTTCTCAATCTGTAGTAGACAAACTAGTTTAAAATCTATAGGCTTAAATTATTCATTAAGAGCAGTGGGATTAAGTAATAGTKAAATGCATTTGAACAAATGACAAGACAATTATATAAAAAGTAATGTGAGCATTGCGAAAGGAAATGACTTTAAATAATTACTCGATATGTCTTGTAATGTGAACTGTGTATTTCTAGATGAAACGTTGATAACGTTTGATAGAAAAGTAACTTGTGTTGTACTTAGTCAATTAAAAATATGCTTATAGTTTTGAAACAACTGCCTTTTTAATGATCTGATATGAGTTTTGTACTAAGAGTTGTGAAAATGTACCAACACCCACAGAATCAGACTGAGCATTTCAAAAGGAGGCTACAAAAATAAATTAGAATACATTATACATTATAAAATACATTATAACACATATATATTTTGAGTTTGTTTTCATGAAATAAACYCAGTGATTTATTAGACATACAGAGATTATTTAAAATCTGAATTTCTCGTCAATCATCTTGAAAACATGTATACTTAAGTGGAAATCAATCAATCCTCCGTCGTTAACACAACGGAAAGGTCACATGTTTTATTATCTAAATGTTGAAAGTGTGTGGGCGACGGAGAGAAACACAATGGTGCAGTTTGAGGTCATGTGGCGGAGAGTGATGCTGGAGATGGGGGTGTGAGCAGGTGGGTCTGGGCAGGTGGGTCTGGGCAGGGTGATACAGGTGCTGGAAATGGGGGTGTGAGCAGGTGGGTCTGGGCAGGTGGGTCTGGGCAGGTGGGTCTGGTGATGCTGGCGCTGGAGATGGTGGTGTGCAGCAGGTGGGCCTGGCAGCGTGGGTCTGGGCAGGGTGAATTGCAGGCGCTGGAGATGGGGGTTTGTGAAGCAGGTGGGTGTGAGCAGGTGGGGCCTGGCAGTTGCTCTCGACCGCAGGAGAGATGAGCCTGGGGTGGGTCTGGCAGGTGCTATGCAGGCGCTGGAGATGGTGGTGTGAGCAGGTGGGCTGGGCAGGTGGCGTCTGGGCAGGGTGTGCTGGCGCTTGGAGAATGGGTGTGAGCAGGTGGCGTCTGCTTGCAGTGTGCATGGTGTTGATGTTTGGTGTGCGTCTGTATGCTGTTTACATGTGTATGTTTCTATTGTTCAAACCAAAACAAACAACGTACCAAGAAAGTATAACATAATAGACGGGAAGCCTCTCTCTCTCTCCCTCCCTCCCTGTCCTATCTATGTAAACTGTCTGTCTGTCTGTCTGTCCACTGTAGAATTCACTACTCTTACCAATGCTTTTGCGTCTGTTGTGTATGCTGGTCTCAAAACCCTGCTCTGGGAATCCCCCCTTAATCGCATCCGTTAACTTTAACTGAAGTCATGAGTTCCAAGGGCACACAGGCCCAACTGTGTTCTGCGCTGTTATTGTAGACGACTACGACAACCATATTGCATCAGAGGTTACACTTAGCACGTTAGAGCTAACGAGGGAGCTAATTACCTGTCATCTATTTGCCTGTTGTGTGTTCCAGAGGACTTTCTGAGAACGAGGATGAAGGCTAAGCAGCCGATGGAGACATCCCTGGGCCTAAAACGCCACCCATCCTTCGCAGGCTACAGGCTGTTCCTGCAACGGTCAGAAACACAAATAAATATAAGCGAATATTTCATATGGTTTCCAGGTTAATGGGATAACATTAAGATGACCCACTACTTTGTAGTCAAGTGTGAAGTTCCAGAAATGTTCCAAAACAATGTCAAAGTAAACATTACCCAAATGGAATGTTCTCTAAGGACATTCTCAGAACACTGAGGACAAATAGGAACTCTGAGGAACCAATTCCCAGTGACGGGTTCAGGGATCCAAACTAGCTGTGTCTCTCCCCATTCTCACAACCTTCCCTGGAGGCCTATTCTGTTTGCTAGGACATATAGTTTTGGTACTTTCATTTGAATATAGAACATATAACGCAGAAATAAGTCCTTAAACTGACTGTACCCTAAAGGCATGTTTATCATCATGACGGTACTAGCATACTTGCATTGAGCATTGTATCTGAAAACAAAAGGTCTTCTGTAGTGTGTGTGTGCTGTGTCTGTGTGTGTGTTGGTGTGTGTGTAGGTGTGTTGTGTGTGTGTGTGTGTGTGTGGTGTGTGTGTGTGTGTGTGTGTGTTTTGTGTGTGACGTGTTTAACTTTTTGTAGAAAATAGTTTAAACACGTCACACCCCTACCACACACCACAACACACACACACACACACACACACACACAACACACACACACAACACACACACACACACCACACACACACACGACACACACACCCACACACACACACCACACCACACACACCTACTCAGAAGACCTTTGTTCTAGATACATTGTCAAGTGCAAGTAATGCTATACCCATGAGAGGATAAACTGCCCTTTTAGGGTACAGTCTAGTTAAGAATATTCTTCGTCATCTTGATATTTCTATTATTCACATGTTAACAGTACCCAAACTATTATTCTGACCAAACAGATAGGCCTCCAGTGGAAGGTTTAGGATGGCGGGAGACACAGCTTAGTTTGGATCCCTGAACCCGTCACTGGGAATTGTGTTACCTTCAGATTCTATTTGTCCTCAGTGTTCTGAGAATGTCCCCTATAGAGAACATTCCATTTGGGATGTTACTTTGACATTGTTGGAACATTTTCTGGAACTTTCCACACTTGACTACATAAGTGTGTCATCTTGAATGTGTATATCCATAACCTTGAACCATATGGAAAATTATTCCCTTATATTTATTTGTGTTATTCTGACGCTTTGCAGGACAGGCCTGTAGCTCATCGAAGGATGTGCGGTTTTGAGGCGCCAGGCGATGTGTCCATCGCTGCTTAGATCTTATCCTCGTGCTCAGAAGTCCTCTCGGAACAACACACATGGCAAAAGAATGACAGGTAATTGAGATCCTTCGTTAGCTCTAACTTGCTAAGCTGTATATCCCTTGATGCAATTAGGTGTGAGCTGTTAGGTCGTCTACAATAACAGCCGACAATAACACATTCGCGGGACCTGTAGTCATGTGAACTCAGTGACTTCAGTTAAAGTTAAAGATGCGATTAAGCGGGGATTCCCAGAGCGGGTTTGGACCAGCTACACCAACAGACGCACGAAAGATTGTAAGATGTAGTGATTCTACAGTGGACAGACCAGCAGACAGACAGTTACATAGATATGACAGGGAGGGAAGTGGAGAGAGAGGGCTTCCCGCGATTATTATTCATACTATTTTTCGTTTAAGGTACGTTGTTTGTTGTTGCAAATGTGAAACAGAATATTTGAGAACAGCATTACAGACCACGCTAAATCCAATCCATCACACTGCACGAACCAGCACCCACATCTCAACCCCATTAGGCGCATTCACCTTGACCCAGACCCGCAACAGAACTCGACCCACCTGCTCAACACACCCCACACCCCATCATAGCAGCCAGCAATCACGCCTGCCCAGACCCACCTGCCCAGAGCCCACCGCTCACACACCCACCTCCAGCTGCCTGCATCACCCCTGCCCAGGACCCACCTTGCCAGGCCCACCTCCAGACCCACCTGCTCACACCCACCTGCCCAGACGGCCACCCTGCCCAGAACCACCTTGCACCAGCCCACCTGCTCACACCACCACTTCCCCACGCCAGATCACCTGCCCAGACCCACCTTGCCCAGGCCCACCTGCCGACCCACCTGTCACACCCCCATCTCCAGCCCAGTCTCACCCTCCCAGACCCACCTGCCCAGACCCACCTGCTTCACACCCCATCTTCCGCGCCTGCACACTCTCCGCCACATGACCTCAAACTGCACCATTGTGTCTCTCCGTCACCACCACTTTCAACATTTTAGATAATAAAGCATTTGACCTTTCCGTTGTGTAACGACGGAGGATTTGATTGATTTTATCCACTTAAGTATACATGCGTTTTCAAGATGATTGACAGAATAAGTTCCAGATTATTAAAGTTAATCTCTGTCAAGCAGATGTCTAATAAATCACTGTGTTTATTTCATGAACAAACAAACTCAAAATATAATACATATGTTCATATATGTATTTTCAAATGTATAATGTATATAGAATTTTTTTTGTAGCCTTCCTTTTGAATGCTCAGTTCTGACTTCTTGTCCTACGTGGTTTGCGTAATTTTCACAACTTTAGTAACAACTCATAAGTCAGTTATCATTAAAAAGGCAACGTTCAGTTTCAAACTATGAAGCACATATTTTTTCAATTGATAAGTCAACAACACATCATAAGTTACTTTTTTATCACTGTTATATCAACGTTTTCATTCTAGAAATACACAGTTCACATATACAAGACATATCGTAGTATTATTAAGTCCATTTCCTTTCGCAATCTCGCTTATCATTTTTTAATTATAATTGTGCTTGTCTTTGTTAAATGCTTATTATAGATATATTATCTTAATCCCACTGCCTCTGTAATAATATTTAACTTATAGATTTTAATACTAGTTTTGTTTCTAACTACAGTTGAGAACTACATGTCAAAAGTCTAGGGGTGATGCGGGTCAGGTCGCAGGACACAGAGATGAGTAATAACTGTAACTCAAAAAACAATATTCCGGATGAAAGGAGACAAATAATGCCAGGCTCACAAAACCAAGAAACTGAACAATAGCAAACACGCACAAAACAAGGGCTGGACCCAGAAGGTGTAAATGGAGCTAATGATATTGGTTCTAAATGAGAAACCAAGGTGTGTTTCGCCGAACGCCGAAGCCGCGGATCCGAACAAAGGAGAGGCGACAACTTCGGCAGAAGTCGTGACACTTCATAATTGAAAAATGTATGTTTGAAAGTATTAAACGAGTATTAGTATGATATATTACTCTAATATATTATTATGAATTGACAAGTGATGAGATTGCACTGTATGTTACAAATGGCCTACAGTTAAACATGTATCCAACATGAAGTTTGCTGGGGTTCTTCTGATAGAGGGTTTCACAACTTGCTTTACTAAAATCGCATTGGCCAAACTGTACTGTAAACACCATAATATATGTAAATCTCATAAAGCCAGACCGTCACACTTTATCCAAAGTTGATAACCATTTCCTATTGACCCCAGTGGCGAATCGAACCCACAACTTTGGCGTTTCTACTGCTATGCTCTTGACTAATCTGAGCCAGACAGGTCCCACGACAATATACAAGTTACATTACAAAATATGGTAAAATATAAATATAGGATTACTATAGATGTGAAAGGATATGTTTCCATCCCCAATGAGCCACCCTCCTTCTGGCCATTGATGAGGCACGCGATGAATGACATCAGTTCAGACCAATGTTTCAAGCTTGTATTTCGCCATGCCGAAAGGGTTTTTCCCCAGCCGGCGTGAACAATGAGGACATGTACTGCCGATATCGATGAGAACCTACGGCCAAAGGCACAAAGACAAAGCTTATGCAAATAGTGCCTGCAAATGTTATGTTTCATTCCGTTTCATTAAAAATTAAATTGATTTACTAGTACATCTATGTTGTAAATGATATCGGAAAGTACATTTTTACTTTTCGCATTAATGATGGGAAAGACGTCTTTCAAGGTATCCCACCTTGGATCACACCACGGCCATAGAGATGATGGAAATGGACTTTCAGTCAATGGTGTATGCGGTAAGTGCAGTGTATTTACAGCACTGTGGCATATTAATTCAAAGGGCAACTTTTGAGACACGTACTGGTATCTTCCTATGTGGATTTAACTGGTTGTTATATCAACTAAATTGAGACGATATCATTGTTTGTGTTTTGGTGATTTTACATCAATTTTCTCATAATATTTTACAGTAAACTGTGTTTGGATCAATGGTTTGGTGTAGTGAAAGATGTCTCCAAAACAAAATGAATGCACAATAAAAGGCTGAATATAAGACTTGCGATTGCATTACAAGTATTACCAAGCGCTGGTCTCATAGAGACAAAAGTAAATCCAGGGACATGGAATTAGTATGTATATTTGTTTAGATGGTCACATGAGACAGTGGTTACTTAAGTAGGTGGTTGCGTCAGGGTTGATTTGTGAGCGTATAACGCAAACCCAAAGGTTAAGAGTTCAAATCTCATCACGGACAAACTTTAGCATATTTTGGCTAATTTTTAGCAACTTTTCAACTACTTTCTATTTTTTAAACTGACTTTGCAACTCTTTAGCCATTGTTAGCTAACCCTTCCCCGAACTTAACCCTGTTAGCAACCCTAACCCTGTTAGCTAACCCTTAACCCTAACCCTGTTAGCTAAACCCCTAACCCTTAACCCTGTTAGCTAACCCTAACCCTAACCCTGTTTAGCTAACCCTAACCCTTATTTAGCTAACCCCAACCCTAAACCCTGTTAGCTAACCCTAACCCTGTTAGCTAACACCTTCCCCTAACCCTGTTAGCGTAACCCTAACCCGTTAGCTAACCCCTTCCCCTAACCCTGTTAAGCTAACCTTTCCCCTAACCCTGTTAGCTAACCCTAACCCTGTTAGCTAACCCTAACCCTGTAGCTAACCCCTTCCTAACCCTGTTACCTTAACCCTAAATGTACCCTGTTAGCTAAACCTTCCCCTAACTGTAACCCTGTTAGCTAACCCTTCCCCTAAACTGTAACCCTGTTAAGCTAACCCTTCCCCTAACCCTAACCCTGTTTAGCTAACCCTTCCCCCTAACTGTAACCCTGTTAGCTAACCCTTCCCCTAACCCTAACCACTGTTAGCTAACCCTGAACCCTGACCATTGTTAGCTACCTTCCCCCTAACTGTAACCCTGTTAGCTAACCCTTCCCCTAAAACCTTCCCCTAACTGTTAACCCTGTTAGGCTAACCCTTCCCCTAACCGGTAACCCTGTTAGCATAAACCCTAAACCATGTTAAGCTAACCCTTCCCTAACCCTAACCATGTTAGTTAAACCCTTCCCCTACTGTAACCCTGTTAGCTAACCCTTCCCCTTAAACCCTAACCCTGTTAAGCTAACCCTTCCCCTAACCTGTAACCCTGGTTAGCTAACCTTCCCCTAACCCTAACCCTGTTAGCTAACCCTTCCCCTAACCCTAACCCTGGTTAGCTAACCCTTCCCCTGGACCATGTTAGTAACCCTTTCCCCTAACTGCTACCCTGTTAGCTAACCCCTTCCCCTAAGACCTAACCCTTTCCCCTAACTGTAACCCTGGTTAGCTAACCCCACCCTCTTCCCCTAACCGTAACCCTGTTAGCTAACCCTTAACCATGTTAAGCTAACCCTTCCCCTAACCCTAACCAATGTTAGTAACCCTTCCCCTAAACTGTAACCCTGTTAGCTAACCCTTCCCCTAACCCTAACCCTGTTAGCTAACCCTTCCCCTAACCCTAAACCCTGTTAGCTAACCCTTCCCCTAACTTAACCCTGTTAGCTAACCCTTCCCCTAACCTGTTAAACCCTGTTAGCTTAACCCTTCCCCCTAACCCTAACCCTGTTAGCAACCCTTCCCTAACCCTAACCCTGTTAGCTAAACCTTCCCCTAACCTTAACCCTCTCAGCTAAACCGCTTCTCCCCCCAACCTTAACCCTTCAGCTAACCCTTCCCCTAACTATAACCCTGTTAGCTAACCCTTCCCCTAACCTTAACCCTGTTAGCTAACCCTTCCCTAACCCTGTAAAGCTAACTCCCCCAAAACTATAACCGCTACCCCTAGCCTAGCTTAAACGTCAGCAACCTAGCTAGAATTTGTTTCGCAAAATTCGTGGACATATTGTACATTTAACAAATTCGTAAACAATATACCAATTTGTATCATCAAGGATCTCTCTCGTGCTACTTTCTCCGTTATCTTTAGCCTCGATCCGGACTAGTTCTCCCAGTCCCTTGACGCTGAAAAAATTGGTACCAGGCTTCCTCAGACGTGACGCTTGGCATTCAGGCCAAAGACTTCAATCTTGGTTTCAGCAGATGAGAGAATCTTGTTTCTCATGGTCTTGAGAGTCCTTTTGTTGCCTTTTGGAAAAACTCCAAGCGGGCTGTCATGTGCTTTTAACGAGGAGTGGCTTCAGTATGGCCACTAACATAAATGCCCTAATTGGTGGATTGCTGCCAGGGAAAGGATGGTTGTCCTTCTGGAAGAGTTCTCCCATCTCCACAGAGAAACTCTAGAGGCTCTGTCAGAGTGACCATGGCGTTCTTGTCTGAGGCCCTTCTCCTCCGATGCTCAGTTTGGCCGGGAGGCCAAGCTCTGAGGAAGAGATCTTGGTGGTTCCAACTTCATTCCATTTAAGAATGATGGAGGCCCACTGTTCTTTGGGGAACCTTCAATGTTGCAGAAATGTTTTGGTACCTTTCCCCCAGACACAATCCTGTCTCAGAGCTCTACAGACAAATTCCTTTCGACCTCATGCTTGGTTTTTGCTCTGACATGCACTGTCAAACTGTGGGACATATAGACAGCGTGTGTGCCTTTCCAATCAATTGAATTTACCACAGGTGGACTCCAATCAAAGTTGTTAGAAACATCTCAAAGGATGATCAATGGAAACAGATGCACCTGAGCTCCAATTTAGAGTCTCATAACAAAGGATCTGAATACCTTTGTAAATAACGGTAGTTCTGTATTTGTTTTTAAATACATTTACCAAACATTTCTAAAAACCTGTTTCCAATTTGTCATTATGGGGTATTGTGTGTAGATTGCTGAGGATAATTTTTTATTTAATCAATTTCAGAATTAGGCTAAACGTAACAAAATGTGGAAAAAGCTCAAAAGGGGAGTCTGAATACGTTCCCAAGGTACTGCTTTACATACAGATTAATACAAAATGCTCTGAGACCAGGTTGGGTATTACCAGTTTGCATTTTGTACTAAGAGCATTTGAAAGATCACCACATACTTGCGAAAACAGCACCAAAGTTATTGAAAAAAAAACATGAAATTTACACTGCTCAAAAAAATAAAGGGAACACTTAAACAACACAATGTAACTCCAAAGTCAATCACACTTCTGTGAAATCAAAACTGTCCACTTAGGAGAGACACACACTGATGACAATAAATTTACATTGCTGTGTGCAAATGCGAATAGACAACAGGTGGAAATTATAGGCCAATTGTAGCAAGGACCACCCCCAATAAAGGAGTTGGTTCTGCAGTTGGTGCACCACAGGACCCACTTCTCAGTTCCCTAGGGCTTCCTGGCTGAGTTTTTGGTTCACTTTTTTGAATGCTGGCGGTGTGCTTCACTCTAGTGGTAGCATGAGACGGAGAGTCTACAACCCACACAAGTGCTCACGGTAGTGCAAGCTCATCCAGGATGGCACATCAATGCGACTGTGGCAAAGAAGGTTTGCTGTGTCTGTCAGCGTTAGTGTCCAGAGCATGGAGGCGCTTACCAGAGACAGCCAGTACATCAGGAGACGTGGAGGAGGCCGATTAGAGGGCAACAACCCAGCAGCAGACCGCTACCTCCGCCTTGAGCAGGAGGAGCACTGGCCAGAGCCCTGCAAAAAATTTACCTCCAGCAGGCCCACCAAATGTGCATGTGTTTGCTTCAAACGGTCAGAAACAGACTCCATTGAGGGTGGTATGAGGGCCGAACGTCCACAGGTGGGGTTGTGCTTTACAAGCCCAACACCGTGCAGGACGTTTGGCATTTGCCAGAGGGGGGGTGAACACCAAGATTGGCAAATTCGCCACTTGGCGCCCGTTGCTCTTCAACACAGATTGAAAGCATTCACACTGAGCACGTTGACAGACGTGACAGAGTGCTGGAGACGCCGTGGACGAAAACGTTTCTGCCTGCCTGCAACATCCTCCAGCATGACCGGTTTGGTTGGTGCGGTCAGTCATAGTGTGGGGGTGGCATTTCTTTGGGGGGCCGCACAGCCCTCCATGTGCTTGCCAGAGTATGCCTGGACTGCCATAGTACCGAGATGAGATCCTCAGACCCCTTGTGGGACCCATATGCTGGTGGGGTTGGCCCTGGTCCTCCTAATGCAAGACAAATGCTAGACCTTTCATGTGGTTGGCAGGTGTATCAAGCAGTTCCTGCAAGCAGGAAGGCATTGATGCTATGGACTGCCCGCACGTTCCCCAAGACCTGATCCAAGTGAGCCACCATCTGGGACATCATGTTCCTCGCTCCATCCACCAACGCCACGTTGCACACAGACTGTCCAGAGTTGGCGGATGCGGTTAGTCCAGGTCTGGGAGGAGATGCCTCAGGAGACCAATCCGCACACCTCATCAGGCGCATGCCCAGGCGTTGTAGGAGGTCATACAGGCACGTTGGAGGCCACACACACTACTGAGCCTCATTTTGACTTGTTATTCCTCGGCGTT
>NW_019943256.1:8553-11176 GCF_002910315.2 Salvelinus sp. IW2-2015 | reverse complement strand
GTGTGTGTGTATGTGTGTTTGTGTGTGTGTACTTACAAAGAGGTATTCAGCTGATCAGAATCACTTCAGCCCATACAGGCCATCTCTCAGGGCATCTGTTGCCGGGTGTTAGACAGTTGCTTAGAAAGAGGTATTCTGCTGATCAGAATCACTTCAGCCCATACAGGCCATCTCTCAGGGCATCTGTTGCCGGGTGTTAGACAGTTGCTTAGGAACGCTATCAGGAGAAATGTAGACTGAGGATGTAAATTGTTACTGGCTGTCTGCTGGGGCTTACCTGGGGTTATACCTTCCAGATTGGCACTGAGGGTCCTTGAAGTTGGGTGTGTGTGGAATGAGAGAGTGTTTTGTTGTGCCTCAGGCTTTGTTCAAATACTTAACAAATGCACCCTGCCTTACTTGCAGTAATGGGGCTGGGTCGTCATGTTGAGGGAAATGAAGTACCACATCCACTACGAAGCTTTGTGGAACAGTAAAGTCACCCCTGTGTTGTGGTCTCCCAGGGAGCAGGTGCTGAAGAGGAGAGTGTCAGCGGTGAGGGAGTCTCTGGACCTGGTTCTCTCCGACAGCGCCTCTCGCAGGAGAGACAACGATGAGCAGATGGCTCGGCTCGCACAAGCTCACAGGTAACCGGGAAACACACTTCCTACTTAATGACCACTTCCTGTCCGCTACTTACCTCTACGACTACTTCCAGTTCGCCCTCTATACTATCTCTTTGACATACAGAGAGCGAGTGGGTTTGCAGGTGTCTTGCTGTATCTCTACACTAAAACACCTGATTCAGTTATTCAAGGTGTTGATGTGCAGCTGATACGTGGAGTCAGATGTTAGCTAGATTAGGGCTGGAGTTAAATCCGGMTTCGCTTGACTCTTGACAGCCATCTTTCTCTGTTTTTATAATGTCGTCTCCAGCTAGAGCATCCTGTAACTTTTAATTAGCTAATCAATTCACTCAATCAATAAACTTAGTGAGTGTCTCTGACAGCCACCTGTCTCTGTTTTGCAGCAAGGCCACAGGGTCGTACCGGAACACTCGCAGGAAGTACAGGGAGAAGCTGTGGAGGCTGGAGAGTCAGGTGTCAGCAATGTCAGATCGTCACATGACCCAGATCGGGGCCCTGAAGGCCACGCTGGAGGCCATGGAGTGCAGGAGGGAGGAGACTGTACTCTGACTGAGCTGAGGTCAGCTTCTGGGGACATTGGTCCTAACTTCTGTTACAGGGTCAGATATTATCCTCCAAAATGGTTAGGATGGGATTTGAGAGTTAGGATTCGCCTCGTACTACCATCCTGATCTCGCGAGCTTACATAAAATATGTTTTACTAGAGTATTTACTAAGCTACTTTACTACATCTACTTTTACTAGTTTTTATACGCTCTTTACTAAGTTTTACTAATTCTTTATACAGTCTTTATAAGAGTTTTAATACACTATTTATCTACGTACTTTACTAAGCTTTTACTAACAGCTACTTTACCCCTAGTACTTTACTACTTCTTCATTAAGCCCCTTTACTACTCTCTTTCTAAGCTATTTACTAAGCTACTTATAATTTACTTTTATAGTATTTACTAGAGATACTTTACTAGAGTACTTTACTAATCTACTTTACTAAGCTTGCGAAATCAGGATGGTAGTACGAAGCCAAGTAAGGATTGGACTGATGATCAAATAATCTGATCCTTGATCTGTGGTTAGAGGCAACTACTCTTGCCAGCCCTGCCTCCATTCTGGCCATAGAGAGACGATGATGTGTTATCTTCATTCAAGAAAATGGCAGCATTATCCACATGCTCAGATCCAGAGAGCTGTAAGCAGAAGCTCTGAGCCTGGTTAGGATTTGACCCTGAGGTCATGGGTTATTTTCCCACACAGCCTGACTCTATGAAACCTGGCCCTGCTCCTCTGATCTGACAGTGGAGAGGTGATGAGGTCTGATGTGTCGACTCTATGAAACCTGGCCCTGCTCCTCTGATCTGACAGTGGAGAGGTGATGAGGTCTGATGTGTCCACGCTCACCGCTCACCGCTCACCGCTTGTCTTGTTTCTGGTGCTTTTTCACAACCTTTATCTCTCTCTTCCCGCTTCTTTCTTTATCTCTCTCTTCCCGCTTATTTATTTATCTCTCTCTTCCCGCTTCTTTCTTTATCTCTCTCTTCCCGCTTCTTTCTTTATCTCTCTCTTCCCTATTCTTTCTTTATCTCTCTCTTCCCTCTTCTTTATCTCTCTCTTCCCGCTTTTTTCTTTATCTCTCTTCCCTCTTCTTTCTTTATCTCTCTCTTCCCTCTTCTTTCTTTATCTCATGCTCTCTCCCTCTAACATTTTCCCTCTCTCCCTCTCCTTTTCCCTCTCTTCATCTTTCTCCATCTTCTTGCCCCCCCTCCATCTCATTCACTATCTCCTTCTCTCACTCTCCCGCCCTCTCTTCATTCATCTCCCTCTCTCCCCCTCTGCCCTGTCTGAGGCGGCCGACCAGCTGCAGCTGTGACCAGCGGTCAGGAGGTTAAGGCAAAGGTTGAGTGTCACACCCACCGGGTCACAGCGGTGCCTGGCTGTTGTGTCAACCTCTGAATGGAGGGTTCAGGGGGCCAGACGAGGAGGTGAGCCCCTGCTACCCT
>NW_019943256.1:5008-7913 GCF_002910315.2 Salvelinus sp. IW2-2015 | reverse complement strand
CTCTCTCCCCCCTCTCTGTCTCTGTCTCTCTCTGTCTCTCTCTGTCTCGTTCTCACTGCTGTGCGTTTGCCTCCTGCTCATCAAAGGGTCTCAGTCCAGGTTCTAACCTCTGGTTGACTCCGCTTTCCTGGCAAAAGATGTCACGAGAAGGAGAAAAGAGAAGGAGAAAAGAGAAGGGGAAAAGAGAAGGGGAAAAGAGAAGGAGATATTGATGCACTCACCCATGTCTATAGTGTTGTTACAGTAAACATCATGTGGAAAGAACCCATTGGGCTTATGTCATTATAGTAATGTGTGATTTCTCTACAGTCTCAGGATTCAGCTGCTGTATGATAGGGTCGTGCTGATGATCATGTATTGTCATCAACTGGAATGTGTTTCAAAATGACTGTTTTGAATTATTGAATGAACTTATCTCCTTGGTTTGGAATGAKATCATGCTACTGAAAGACATATTGAATCAATTTGAAAAAGGACAAGTTTAATATAATCCTGGTGTAATGATCTAATGCAGGATATGTGGATATGAAGTGTGTTTGCTTTGCATATGGGGTATATCAAAAATGTTCCACACCACCGCCATGTACAAAAATGATCTGTGAACAGATTGAGGATAGGGAAACAGGGGATCTGTAGATGCCTGGGAACAAGTTCCCCTGCCATTATTACACAATGACAGAGGCTGTCAATCACACACACAGAGGGCAATGACCCTAGGGTTGAAGGTCACCTCATTTACTCTCTGCATCCGTATCTCATTTAAATAAATTGTCCTGCTAAGCCGTATAAAGAGATCACCGGCTGTTCCCCGCTCCTMTATTTCTCAGGCTATCCCTCTTTTTCTCTCTCTCTCTCCCTGCACCCTCTCTGTTCTCCCCCTGTAACGTTACAATACCCTGACTAGTGATATGATGACACAGCCTGCCAGGGCAGAGCACTATAGAGGGGTCAGAGATTTTCTCTGACGTCAATTTAAAATGACCTATCACATCCTCTTTGTGCTCTCGCCCACGCGTGTAATGACACCCGACAATCCACATCGCCYACAGCCAAATGATCCCGTCATCCCTGAGCCCAGACAGATAGGGTGACCCAGGCAACTCCACAACACAACACAATCACACACACACACGCGTCTGTTCAGAAACACAATGGCCGACCGTTATAATAGTCACAAATAGGTCTCGACACTTCCTTATCAGACACACAGGACTGGACACAGGGCAGCCTACAACAACAAGTTGCTTTTGTAGGGTGTAGTAGGATTTAGCCTACATTCAATGACCTAAAGGGCTTTATAACCAAATGTTTGTCCCTAATGGCACCCTATTCCCTATATTGTGCACTACTTTTGACAAGATCCATATGGCACTAAGTGGTGCACTATATTGGGAATAGGGTGGCATTTTGGATAGAGCCTAAGCCCTGATCATGTCGGGTCCCAGATAAGGCCATCACGGAGAGCAACCAACCTAATTAAGGTCATTTAGCGCTTCAGCCTCTCTGTAAAGAGGGGGATTATGGGACTAAGGTCTGGAGAGGTGAAGGCCATGGAGAGGAGTGGTTCCTGTCTGCTGGGCTGGCTGATAATCCAGTTAGTTTAACTCTGAGATGTCTTAGACCCGTTAGCCAGGGCCTCTGTCTGCCTGGCCTCAGCTAACCCGCTCTCCACTGTCTTGCCTTCCGCTCCATCCGTCCACAGTAACTACTGAACAACAGATTGGAAATGGAGATTTAACAGGAAATGGAGATGGCCACCGGTGTTCAAACTGTCTGCCTCAGGGTGTTATGGTAATGCTTAGCCTTAAAACGTTAAGCTTGTTAGAAGATGATGATTCAATGTTATTTTAAATAACGTGTTGGGACGTGTGTTTTCTTAACTGCAGACAGCAGTCTTCTGTTATGACGCTATTTAATGTGTTCAAATGTTTTTAACAAATATAGACCTGTGTAGATGGATGTAGATCAGTTTGATTTGTTGAACTAAATATTTGGTTGATTGGAAACACTGGTAACGTTTGACTTCTTTTAGTTATTCATTTTTTTTATTCTATTTATTTTACATACCTTTTTCTCCCTAATTTCGTGGTTTCCAATTGGTAGTTACAGTCTTGTCTCATCGCTGCAACTCCCCTACAGACTCAGGAGAGGTGAAGGTCGATATCCATGCGTCCTCTGAAACATAACCCAACCAAGCCGCACTGCTTCTTGACACAATGCCCACTTAACCCGGAAGCCAGCCGCACCATTGTGTTGGAGGAAACACTGTACACCTGGCGACCGTGTCAGCGTGCACTGCGCCCGGCCCGCCACAGGAGTCGCTAGAGCGCGATGGGACAAAGACATCCCTGCCGGCCAAACCCTCCCCTAACGCGGACGACGCTAGGTCAATGGTGCGCCGCCCCATGGGTCTCCCGGTCGCGGCCGGGGCCGGGAGGATGATGTTCTGAGGCAGGTTCCACTGCCGTGTTTAGAGGAGGAGGGAGGAGGTTCTACAGAGGTTAAAGGCTCTGTGGAGAGGAGAGCAGGAGAGGAGAGGAGAGGAGAGGAGAGCAGGAGAGGAGAGGAGGAGAGGAGAGGAGGAAGAGGACAGAGCGGAGAGGAGGAGGAGAGGAGAGGAGAGGAGAGGCAGGAGAGGAGAGGAGGAGAGGAGAGCAGGAGAGGAGATCAGGGAGAGGAGCAGGAGAGCAGGAGAGGAGAGCAGGAGAGGAAGGAAGGAGAGGAGGAGCAGGAGAGGAGAGGAGAGGAGAGCAGGAGAGGAAGCAGGAGAGGAGAAGCAGGAGAGGAGACAGGAGAGGAGAGGAGAGCAGGAGGAGAGCAGGAGAGGAGAGCAAGGAGAGGAGAGAGAGCAGGAGAGGCAGTGAGAGGAGAGCAGTGAGAGGAGAGCAGGGAGAGGAGAGCAACG
>NW_019943256.1:0-2003 GCF_002910315.2 Salvelinus sp. IW2-2015 | reverse complement strand
TCTGCTCCTCTCTGTTCTACTCTGCTCCTCTCTGTTCTACTCTGCTCCTCTCTGTTTTATTCTGCTCCTCTCTGTTCTACTCTGCTCCTCTCTGTTCTACTCTGCTCCTCTCTGCTCCTCTCTGTTCTACTCTGCTCCTCTGCCTCTGTAACATGCAGGTTTTTAGGCTGTTATCTGACTCCTTGGCTGCAGGGTCCCTCTGTTTATTTTCTCCTCTCTTTTCCAGGAGACCTTCAAAGGACAATGCTGTTGGCATGGCATGCACACACACACACACACACAAACACACACACACACACACACTCACTCGCACACGTGCGCACACACACACATTTCTTAACCATAGTTGCTAGATTAGGAAGGAAAGTTAACTACTGGTAAGACAATGCGGACAATATTGAGCCTTACCATATTATATATTATAACGTACTGAGTCGACAAAAGATTAGGAACACCCTCCTAGTATTGAGTTGCAAACCCCGCTTTGCCCTCAGAACAGCCTCAATTCGTCTGGGAATGGATTCTACAAGGTGTCAAAAGCGTTCCACTGGGATGCTGGCCCATGTGGACTCCAATGCTTCCCACAGTTGTATCAAGTTGGCTGGATGTCCTTTTGGTGGTGGACCATTCTTGATACACACGGGAAACGGTTGAGTGTGAAAAACCCAGCCGCGTTGCAGTTCTTGACACAAACTGGTGCGCCTGGCACCTACTACCATACCCTGTTCTATGGCACTTTAATATTTTMTGTCTTGTCCATTCACCCTCTGAATGGCAGATATACACAATCCAGGTCTCAATTGTCTCAAGACTTAAACATCCTTCTTTAACATGTCTCCTCCCCTTCAGATACACTGATTGAAGTGGATTTAACAAGTGACATCAATAAGGGATCATAGCTTTCACCTGGATTCACCTGGTGTCTATGTCATGGAAAGAGCAGGTGTTCCTAATGTTTTGTCCACTCAGTGTATAAATATGTACTAAATCATATGTTACCAGGAACACTTTCTTTGCATTCCTTTTAATTTAAATATCCTGCCTACAAGACACCAACCCAAACAGTGTCAAAGTAAGTCTGTCAAAGATTCCAGAATAGACTGTATGACCTTTAACCAAGTTCCTCCATAACAACAAACCTCTTCCTTGTTATTATGGGGTCAACAAAGTCAGAGGAAGTCCGCGAGGAGGGATTGGGGGAGAAGCAGCACATGAACTGCGAGAAAGAAATCCCTCGCATGGGCGCCTGGTGCTTGCACTGCCAGGCGGCCCTCTTTGTCTGACTGGCGCTGTCGGGGTTGATTACTCTCTTGTGTTGGGAGGCAGCCTGGGTCAGGGCTTGTTTAGAAGAAGGGCGAGAAGGAGAGGCCATTTCTCTCTTCTCTGTGTGATGTGTGTGTTGTGTTCGTGTGTGTGTGTGTCGTTGTCGGTGTGTGTGTGTGTGTGTCGCTGTGTGGTTGTAGTCAGAGTGAGATTAGGAGGAGGGGACGAGAAGAGAGAGAGGGTAGGAGAGGAGAGAAGACGACGGAGAGCACAGAGGAAAGAAGACGTAAGAGAGAGAGAGTGAAGAGAAGAGAAGACAGAGAGAGAGAAGAGACGAGAGAACAGAGAGAGAAGGAGAGAGAGCACCAGCAAGAGAGATCAGAAGAGAGAACGAGAGAGAGAGACAGAGAAGAAGCAGCAGAGGTAGAGCGAGACAGAGAGACGAGAGAGAGAGAGAGAGACGAGAGAGAGAGAGAGAGAGAGAGGAGAGAGACGAGAGAGAGAGAGAGAGACGCCTAGTTGTAGCTTCTCTACAGCCACTCGCTGCTCTTTGCTCCAATGGCCTTATAAGGCAATGAGTGCATGGCCATCAGAGGGCTAGAGCACATACAGACACTGGCTCCTCTACTCACTCATGGGCGAAAGGAGGGAGGGACGGAGGAGGGAGAGAGAGAGAGAAGGACCAGCAGAAGAGGCTGTTAGACGCGCTCCACTCAGGGCTAGTTTGGCTATGTCTGTGA
>NW_019943255.1:213267-216153 GCF_002910315.2 Salvelinus sp. IW2-2015 | reverse complement strand
AAAGCAAACAAGTGGGCAGTCTCTAAATGGGTAGCACGTTTTGCTCCACTGTTCGTTTGGTTCTTCCAGCAAGGCATGTAGACTAATTAATTCCACATAGTTGCCCTCGGCCAGTTTGCTGAGCTGCGCAGATTACGTAGTTTATCGATTTCCACCAAGCACGCTGGTCTATACTCATACGCACCAGCACGTTATCCCAGCAGTAGTGCTCTATACAGCCCCTAAAAACCAGCGAATCAGCGTTACTTCGGCACAAAGACGCACTCAATGAGCTGTATACGGCCATAAAGAAAACAGGAAAACAGTACGGTCAGTCTCTACCCTCAGCAGCAGGCGGCCGCTGACCTCACCTCACGCACGGAGAGACTTTCAATGTAGCATGCGAAACACTAGATAGTGCCTCCTGAGATTATCATACGCGTAATTATCTACTACCATCCCACAGGTATTATCGTGTGTCCAGTAAGTGCTGCTATACAGCCCACTATCACAGCCATTATCCAGTAGTGCTCTAACAGCCCACTACGCAGCACGTTATCCATGTGCTCTATAAAGCCCCACTACACAGCAACGTTATCCAGTAGTGCTCTAATACAGCCCGCTACACAGCACGTTATCCAGTAAGTGCTCTATAGGCCCAACTGAACGCAGCACGTTATCCAGTCGTGTCTTCTATACAGCCCACTCCAGTGGCAGCCACGTTATCCAGTAGTGCTTTTATACAGCCCACTACACAGCACATTATCGTAGTGCTTTATAGCAGGCCCACTAACACAGCCAGAGCATTTTAGTCCAAGTAGTGCTCTATACAGCCCACTAAACAGCACGTTATCCACAGTAGTGGCTCTATTACAGCCTACACAGCACGTTTATACCAGTAGTGGCTCTATACAGCCCAACTACACAGCACGTTATCCAGTAGTTGCTCTATACAGCCCACTACACAGCTAACGTTATCCAGTAGTGCTCTATACAGCCCACTCAACACAGCACATTATACAGTCGTGTTTATACAGCCCACTACCAGTACAGCACCGTTATCTCAGGTAGTGCTCTAATACAGCCACTACACAGGCAACGTTATCCAGTAGTGCTCTCTATACAGCTGGCGTCAACAGCACGTTATCATTGTGCTCTATAAACAGCATTATATCTTCATCAGCATAACAGTACACTAAACCTCTTTCTGTTATAAACAGCTTGCTTCACTCCATTCAGCATTACAACTGTAACAGAAGAATGTTGAATTGTGGAACACTACGAGCCCTAACGGAGTCTGCAATCACACCTCATACACCATCTCTCGCTGCCTGAGGGAATGTTTGATAGGAGAAAGCAGTTTGTTCTCTGCAGCTTCTGAGCCTCGCTTTCCCTCGCCTCCTCGCTCCTCCCTCCCTCCCTCTGCCTCGCTTCCTCTCCCTCCTCTCGCTCTACACCATAAGCCTCTACGGTGTTATCAGACTAAAGATGAGGGGAAACATCTTAACACTTTCTCTCCCTTTTCCTCTGCCACTGCTGTCCAACTGGCCTTGGTGTCCGTCCTCAAAGTGGAAACCTCACGCTGCTGCCAGTGTGATCTCTCGCGCTCTTTTCTCCCCCTCCAGCTAAAGATGAGAGGTCAAATCACACACACACAGAGAGAGAGACACATCGTACACACAGTGTGATCTCTCTCATTCTTTTCTCCCCCTCCAGCTAAAGATGAGAGGTCAAATCACACACAGAGAGAGAGACACACCATACACACAGTGTGAGATGTGGCCCGTACAGACAGACCATGCTGCTGTTCTCAGTCAGATATGTCCTTTAGGGAGGGTATGAGGGGTCAAATACCTTGTTTAGGCCACTTAAACTGACACCCCCAAGCTGTTTCCCAATGTGTTGTCCCCTCTAGATAGGGAGGAGAGGTCTAATACTTTGCTTTGTATAAGTTTGTCCCCTAAAATCTATCTGACAATTAGTCTTCACGCTGTTCCCAGTTGGGTTAGTGTCCTAATGAAGGGAATAGGGGTCCAAACGGTTAGTCTCTTTATGTACAATGTCATACTGATTTAAGTCAGATATGCACTCTAATGAATAAGAAAGCCCACACATGCACGCACACACACAATCCACATCGTAGCGGTGGGAACAGGGGTCAAACACTTTGTCTGCTAAAAGATTTGCCTCCCTACCGACAAGCTCACTCAACTCCATAAGACATCTCTTCAAGCTGGGAAAGAATAGAGCAACAATTTGAATGTACCAACACAGGTTTTTATGTTGTTGCTATAGTATATCTAACACGGTTTATTATGTTTGTTGCTATAGTATATCTAACAAAGGTTTTATTTTGTTGCTATAGTATAATCTAACTACAGGTTTATTATGTTGTTGCTATAGTATTCTGTAAACTAGTGGTGTATTATGTTGTTGCTATAGTATTTAACAACAGGTTTATTATGTTGTTGCTATAGTATATCTAACAACAGGTTTTATTATGTTGTTGCTATAGTTATCTAACTACAGGTTTATTATGTTGTTGCTATAGTATTTGTAACTAGTGGTGTATTATGTTGTTGCTATATATATTCTAACAACAGGTTTATTATGTTGTTGCTATAGTATATCTAACTACAGGTTTATTATGTTGTTGCTATAGTATTTTGTTAACTAGTGGTGTATTATGTTGTTGCTATAGTATTATCTAACAACAGGTTTATTATGTTGTTGCTATAGTATTTAACAACAGGTTATTATGTTGTTGCTATAGTATATCTAACACAGGTTTATTATGTTGTTGCTATAGTATATCTAAAACAGGTTATTATGTTGTTGCTATAGTATATCTAACACAGGTTTATTATGTTGTTGCTATAGTATTTGTAACTAGTGGTGTATTATGTT
>NW_019943255.1:198017-206765 GCF_002910315.2 Salvelinus sp. IW2-2015 | reverse complement strand
GTTAGATATACTATAGCAACAACATAATAAACCTGTAGTTAGATATACTATAGCAACAACATAATACACCTGTAGTTAGATATACTATAGCCCCTAATGCTTGCTTCCATTTAACGGACCTGTCACAAACAGAGCCTTCAGAAAGTATTCACACCCCTTGACTTTTACTATGTTTTGTTGTTACAAATTGGGATTTAATTGTCATTTTCTATTCAACATTTTACAAAAAATACTCTGCAATGTCCAAGTGGAAGAATAATTCTAACATTTGTAAAACATTTATGATAAATTAAACACCATCTTCATTAGATAAGTATTCAACCCCCTGAGTCAATGCATGTTAGAATCACCTTTGGCAGTGATTACAGCTGTGTCTTGCTGGGTATGTCGAGGAGCTTTGCACACCTTGATTGTACCATATTTACACATTCTTGAAGCTCTGTCAAGTTGGTTGTTGATTTGAGTCATTTTAGCAGACAGTCTGTCCCAGAGAGACAGTAGTGAGGGCAGACATGTCCTTCCTTCTTCATACTGGTGCCCCGTGGGAATCAAACCCACACCTGGCGTTGTAAGTGCCATGCTCTACCAGCTGAGACATTTTCAAGTCTTGCCATAGATTTTCAAGCTGATTTAAGCTAAAACTGTAACTAGGCCACTCAGGAACATTCAATGTCGTCTTCGTAATCAACTCCAGTGCATATTTGGCCTTGTGTTTTAGGTTATTGTCTTGCTGAAAGGTGAATTTGTCTCCCAATGTCTGTTGGAAAACTCCCTAGTCCTTGCCGATGACGAGCACACCCATAATATGATGCAGTCACCACCATGCTTGAAAATATGAAGTGTTACTCAGTGATTTATAAAAAAATCTGTACAGGCTTTCTTCTTTTCACTCTGTCATTTGGTTGGTATTGTGGAGTAACTACAATGTTGTTGATCCATCCATAGTTTTCTCCTATCACAGCCTTTAAACTCTGTAACTGTTTTAAAGTCACCATTGGCTTTGTGGTGAAATCCCTGAGCGGTTTCCTTCCTTTCCGGGAAGGGTGTATTGATACACCATCCAAAGTGTAATTAATAACTTCACCATGCTCAAAGGGATATTCAATGTCTGATTATTATTAGATTTTCTTTTACCCATCTACCAATAGGTGTCCTTATTTGCGATGCATTGGAAAACCTCCCTGGTGTTTGTGGTTGAATCTGTGTTTGAAATTCATAGCTCAACTGAGGGACCTTACAGATAATTGTATGTGTGGGGTATAAAGATGAGGAAGTCATTCAAAAATTGTTAAACTATTTTTACACACAGAGTGATTCCATGCAAKTTATTATGTGACTTGTTAAGTACATTTTTAATCCTGAGCTTATTTAGGTTTGCCATAACAAAGGAGTTGAATACTTATTGACTCAAGACCTTATTTATTCATTTATTTAAAAAAATCAAAAAGCATATTTCTGCTTTGACATTATAGCGTACTGTGAGGAAAAAATCTCAATTTAATCAATTTAAAATTCTGGCAGTAACACAACAGAATGTGGGAGAGGTCGAGGGGTGTGAATACTTCCTGAAGGCACTGCACAAGCWGCATACATGCTGGTTGTGGTTCATTTATTGGATAGCTTCATTGGGGGTCTTTTATTTCAAGGTCATTGAAATGGTGGCACACTAGACTAGAACTGTCAGAAAAACAAAGGAGTGTATTATCTGTGTGTGTGTTTGTGTGTGTCGTTATGATAGTTTGTGTTATTCTGTGTGTGACTTGTGGATCAATGGCGGGTGTATTGCATGTTGTCTTGCTGTGAATCGCTCAGGGAAACTGCTGGAGTTGCTGTTGGTTAGAATCTTCTAAACAGCCTCTCTATTCTTCCTTTCCCACCTCTGTCCAGCTCGGTCCTTTTCTCTGTCTTGGTCTCCTACCTCTTTCATCTTTCCTTCTCCTGCTGTCTCTGTCACTCGCTCATATTCTTCTGTCATACCTTTAGCCTCTCTCACTATACCTTCTCTCTCTCGCTCTCTCTTTCTTTCTCTCTTTCTCTCTCTCCTGGCTGCTCACAGCATCTCCTCTTTCTCTCCCGTACACAACACACACACACACACACACCACACACACACACACACACACACACCCACACCCTCGAACCAAACACACACAGAGAGAATAAAAGTCTGATATTATTACATGTCTCTTTCAATTCACACAGCCATTCATCAGAGGTTCCTAGTGACAGGCCATCACCAGGGCCTGGACAGCTCAGCGCACCATGGCTGTGCTCATTGGCCACAGCGGCCAAATTGACTCTGAAAACAATATATATATAGATTACATTTTCACTCAATATCTGCTGTAAAACAATCTCATATTTAACAATCTGCACTTCATGCGTTTTTTTCTCTTTTTCTTTCCCTGTTTTTCAGTTTTGTTCCCCGTGTTGAGAATGAGCCTCTCATTCGTTTTTCTTTGTCTCTCTCTCTCTCTCTCTTCTCACGTTTTCTTCCTTCATGTTCATCTCTTTTGCTCGCTCTAGTCCATCTCTATTGATGAATTGGATTTTCCTCTCGCCCCGCGTTGGGGGACAATCACCTGTTACAATTGCCACCTCACAGTCTTCAAGTAAAGTAAAAACTCCTGTATGAAAGGGAAAGAGATACAGAGATGGAGGTGTTTAGTCTCAGTAATGGCTCCTATTCACCGCCTGATCAATACGTTTTCTGGGAGCAGAAGTATCTGTAGTCGTGGCATGACAATGTGTTTTACTTTTCACCTTGACGCGCAGCCTTCTTTGAGTCTGCATCATACTCGAGACTCAAGGCAGTGTAGAGACTAGACCAAAGGATTTAAGGACTTTAATATGTATGTGGACGAATGACAAACAGAGAAACAAGGTGTGTTACGTGCTGGAATCGTGGTGTGTCTTAACATTGGCTGGTCTGTTCCGTTGGTGGTCCTTCTCGCAACAGGAGCTCTAGTTACTTTTTACCCTCCACTCCCCTAACTAAACATTTTAGATGTGAACACATTGCATATTAGTTAAATAGCAGCCACTCTGATCCAAACACAAGTGGATCTGAATAACTAAAACATCACATGTTTAGGAACTTCTTCAAAACAAGTTTGTTCAATCCCAGTTCACTTAACCGTCAACGTCACAGATCAACACAGTAGGCAGGACGTTCCATTAACGTTCAGTCAACAAGATCACACCGTAGGCCAGGGCGCTTCCTTAACCGGTCAAGTCAACAAGATCACACAGTAGACGGACGTTCTTAACCGTCAAGTCAACAAGATCACACAGTAGGCCGGACGTTCCCTTAACCGTCAAGTCACACAGATCACTCAGTAGGCAGGACGTTCCCTTAACCGGTCAAGTCAATAAAGATACTCAGTAGGCCAGGACCATTCCCTTAACCGGTCAAAGTCAACAAGATACACACGTAGGCCAGGAACGTTCGCTTAACCGGTCAGTCAACAAGATCCACTCAGTAGGCCAGGACGTTTCCGTATAACCAGGTCAAGTCAACAAGATCACACAGTGGGCCAGGACGTTCCCTTAACCGTCAAGTCAACAAGATCCAACAGTACGGCAGGACGTTCCCTTAACCGGTCAGTCAACAAGATCACACTGTAGGCCAGGACGTTCCCTTAACCGGTCAAGTCAACAAGATCACACAGTGGGCCAGGACGTTCCCGTTAACCGGTCAAGTCACACAAGATCACTCAGTAGGCCAGGACGTTCCTTAACGGTCAAGTCAACAAGATCACTCAGTAGGCCAGCTCCAGTTGATGGTTGTTGGCAGCCATAAGTCAGTGAGAGAAGTGACATTATTAGGACTCTGCAGTAGAAGTATAGTGGGACATTATCAGTCAGGTCATTCAGTCACGGTGTGTAGCAGCGGGAGCCAGGCGTGTGTGTGTGTGTGTTTTCTCTCTCTCGCTCTCTCCTTTCTCATTTAATTACTGTAGCATTATCAGCAGATAGGACGATGCAGCAGGAGCTGTCCCACCACACACACACACACACACACACACACAACACACACACACACACACACACACACCACACACCACTGACCCTCAGAGACTGTGGAGATACAAGTACTCTAGTCTAACACATGCATGCCTACACACACATGCATAGGGCTTAACCTGACATAAAGAAAAGTTCTGCATTCAGATCAACCTAGGAGCCAACTTCCATACACATGTCCCTGATGTATCCCTTTTGATGTGAAATGGCTAACAGTTGTTCGTCTTTGCTATCATTAAATTGAAGACTTATAGTTTTTATCAAAGATTCCTGTAATTAGGGAATTAGTGATCAACTGAGTTGTAACATAACTAATTAACTATGAATTTGGGAGCACCAGGGAAGTAGTCAGATTACAAAGTTATAATTTCCCAATATAACCTCTCAGATATTTTCATATCTGATCAATTAGTCTTCTGATTAATGATTTATTTATTTACCTCACGTTAGTCTCATTCCAAACGTCGTAAATTGGTTGTTCTGCACTCGAACACGACACTCTATTCTTCCACTATGAGTCATCCATACATCAATTGTCTTAAATCATTTATTTATTACTAACTAATTAATTCACAGAAATGCATAAACAAACAAACAAACTTAAAAAGTGGTTACATGAAATGATGGGAGAAACTATGCCCTAGTGGGCTGAACCGGGCATGGCGGCTTGTTAGACAAAGAAATATTGGCGTTAGACCAAGAAGTCACTAGTTCATAATTATAACAATTGACATGCTAATCCTTTACACATGAACACTCACTCATCTCGGAACAATTGCAATCAATCTATATATATTTACGCTCATGTGTGTGTTGTTTGATCGTTGGAGAGAAGTTAGTTTTGGTTGGAGTTCTTCTGTCTCGGTTATTGTGGATAGTTCAGAGTGACATTCGTTATAGAATGGATGTTTCGGCGGTTTGTCTCTCGCGTTCAATGATACCGAATTCCTAGCTGCAGACTAGTAGTCAATATCAAAGACTTGTTCTATTCGTCTAAGAGTTTAACACACGTGGTATGGTTAAAGACTTCAGCAATGGTACTTAACCTTCGTTTCCTCCTATGGAGAAAAACATGGTCTAATGATAATTTCTCAGTTGGCTTTATTCGATAGCAGGAAGGGGCTGTCCTTGGATGTCTGACCCAACTGGCTCAGGGCGGTCCTTGGATTTAGTTCAAATACAAAAGGATTTGTATTTTTCTTCATTAACAGTCCAAAACTCATATACACAATATACAAACAGTATCATACTCACTCATTCATTTTATACAACAAACAGATGTAAACGCCTCAGTATCTGAGTTATTTATAAACAGCGGATATGGTAACGTAGTCCCACAGTCTCTCATGATTTTCCCACATGGGAAAAACAGGGATGCTTAATAGCTGGGATCGTCACCGAGCTTTTATACTTTTGCAAGGAACATGAATATGTTCTACCTCAAATTCTGTGAGGTGGAAAAATTCCTTTGTCCTGAAAGTTTACCCTCTTCTTCTACATACTGTTTGGCCATAGGAGGTTCTCAGAATTTAACGACGTCTCTCTGTGATCACCAGCATGGGTTGAAAGGAGGAAAGGGAGAGGCAGGGAGAGGGGATGGGGTTTTGCTATACCCAAGCAGGCAACGTATGACCAGTGACAAGTGTAAAATGCGGACAGTGAACAATAAGTCAATCAATCAAACGTATTTATAAAGCCCTTTTTATATCAGCCGATGTAATAAAGTGCTTATACAAAAACCAGCCAAAACTCCAAACACAAGCCAATGCAGATGTAGAAGCAGTGGCTAAGAAAGTTACAGCGGCTGACGGTGTTTACAGCGGCTGACGGTTGTTACAGCGCTGACGGTGTAACAAGCTCATCAACTCGTGAAGCTTTTCTCTCCTGAGTCCTTAATTCACATAGCAGAGCTAGCCGTCTGTCATCTCCGCGGTGCCTCCCGCGTCCTAGGTGTTAAGAGGATGCGACTCAACCGGCCCCCTGCTTCCCCATGTCAGTCCCATGTTTGTCCAGTCTCAGGGTTTTACATATGGTGGCGCTCCTCTAGTCATTCCTTTAGTAACAAGTCTCAGGTTTTATATGGGGCGCTCCCTCTAGTCATTCTTTTTAGTAACAAGTTCAGGGTTTTATATTGGTGGCGCTCCCTCTTAGTCATCTCTTAGTACAAGTCTCAGGTTTTATATGGTGGCGTCCCTCTAGTCTTCCTTTAGTAACAAGTCCTCAGGGTTATTTATGGTGGCGCTCCTCTAGTCTAGTTCCTTTTAGTAACAAGTCTCAGGGTTTTATTATGGTGGCGCTCCCTCTAAGTCATTCCTTTAGTAAACAGTCTCAGGGTTTTATATGGTGGCGCTCCCTCTGTCTTCCTTTAGTACAAGTCTCAGGGTTTTTACTGGTGGGCTCCTCTAGTCATTCCTTTAGTAACAAGTCTCAGGGTTTTATATGGTGGCGCTCCCTCTAGTCATTCCTTTAGTCAACAAGTCTCAGGGTTTCGTATATGGTGGCGCTCTCTAGCTTCTCTTAGTAACAAGTCTGCAGGGTTTTTATAGGTGGCGCTCCTCTAGTCATCTTCTAGTACACGTCTCAGGTTTTATATGTGGGGCTCCCTCTAGTCTTCTTTAGTAACAAGTCTCAGGGGTTTTATATGGTCGGCGCTCCCTCTAGTCATTCTTTAGTAACAAGCCAGGAACCGATAACCATTAACCAAGCTCTTTCTTTTTGCTCATTAAAAATGTGGAGAGGGCTTTTTAGACACACCGTTCTGTTCCTTACTCTCTTTCCTCTCTGTATCACCTGAGTGCATTAAGCATAATGACTCATTTGTCCTATGACACCCCACGCATTATTTACACAGACAGGTAAAAGTCTCCGTGCATGTAAATAGAAATCAAAAGGATGAGGGTGCTCTTGTGAACAGTCCAGGAAGTCTGTTTTGCAGGCAAAAAGGACCGATTTATAGCTTAGAAACCACGAGAAGCAGGCTATTCTAAAATAGCTGCTCTATTTCTGTTTTAGTGTTACACCATTCAAGCCCAATTGGTCCTGAATCATAATAGAGGTATTTTTCTCCCAAATAGTAGATTTTTGGGGTTGGTGAAGTGTTACACCCAAAATCAACCCGAGGGTGGTCAGGTCTATCGTTCCTACTGATTGAGGGCTCTGCTGCACTCTAAATCAGTTAGGAGGACAGCAAGGATCACAATTTGAGCCCCACTCGTTAATCCACACAACAGCCTCACAAATTCACTGTCTGCTACTCTGTCTCCCACTCTGTCTCCCTGCACAGGCTGTGCGTTTTTGTGGTTGCTTTTTTTTTCTGCTCTTTCTGTGTGTGTGTGTGTGGTGTGTGTGCGTGTGTGTGTGTGTGTGTGTGTGTGTGTGTGTGTTGTGTGTGCGTGGCGCTTGCTGGCGCCCTTGCAATCACTGGCCGTCTTGTGCTTCCTGATGGATTAGGGTTCTGATTAGTGGCAGCACTGCGATTTATCCAGGTATTATTATTATTATTATTAGTCACTTAGTATTCAACACAGAGACAACACCACTATTCTGCAACCCATGTTACAGCACACACACAAACACACTGGTTAAATCCTAGTCTTAATGTCAGTGACACTTGAGGATACTGCACTGATGGTTCCCTGCCTGGATGTCTGCACTAACGTTGGTTAAATCTCAAACTACTGGTAAAGTTCTAGTCACTGCATTCACGTAGAGATCTCTTAGCCAGTCTGACACAACTCAGTTGTTACTTTATTGGAAGATTTGCTAGAGTAGAGATTATTGGTGAGAGGTGATTGGACGGGGCTTCGTAAGGGAGAGGTGATTGGACGGGCTTCAGTAAAGGAGAGGTGGTTGGACGGGGCGTCAGTAAAGGGAAGGTGATTGGACGGGGCGTCAGTAAAGGAGAGGTGGGTTGGACGTGTCTAGTTTGAGAAACGATGCCCTACATTCCTCAACTGGCAGCTTCATTAAATAGTACCCGCAAAACCCAGTCTCAACTTCAAGTGAAGAGGCGACTCTGGATGCCCTGGCCTTCTAGGCAGAGTTTCAAGAAAGAGACATATCTCTGACTGGCCAATAAAAAAAAAGATTAAAATGGGCAAAAGAACAGACACTGGACAGAGGAAGATTTAAAAAAAGTGTTATGGACAGACTAATCTAAGTTTGAGGTGTTTGATCGCAAGAATAACATTCATTGAGACGCAGAAAAAGTGAAAAGATGCTGGAGGAGTGCTTGATGCCATCTGTCAAGCATGGTGAGCAATGTGGTGGTCTGGGTTGCGTTTGGTGGTGGTAAAGTGGGAGATTTGTCCAGAGTAAAGGATCTTGAAGAAGGAAGGCTATCATCCATTTTGCACGCCATGCATACCCTGTGGACGGCGCTTATTGGAGCAATTTCCTCCTACAACAAGACAATGACCCAGACAGCTTCAAACTATGCAAGAACTATTTAGGGAAGAAGCAGTCAGCTGGTATTCTGTCTATAATGGTGTGGCCAGCACAGTCACCGGATCTCAACCCTATTGAGCTGTTTGTGGAGCAGCTTGACCATATGGGGCGGCAGGTAGCCTAGTGGTTGTGGTGGGCCAGTAACCGAAAGATTTCTAGATCGAATCCCGAGCTGACAAGGTAAAAAATTCTGTCGTTCTGCCCCTGAACAGGCAGTTAACCACTGTTCAAAGCCGTCATTGTAAATAGAATTTGTTCTTAAGAAGTGCTTATCAA
>NW_019943255.1:186003-196571 GCF_002910315.2 Salvelinus sp. IW2-2015 | reverse complement strand
AGTTAGGGAGCCTGAAAAAGCATAAAGGACTACACACAGGAGAAAAGCCTTTCCAATGTTCCCAGTGTGGAAAGAGATTTTCAGGATTGCAGCACCTAAAATCACACGAGAGGACACACACGGGGGAGAAACCACACCATTGTGCCCTGTGTGGAAAGGATTTTACCCAGTTAGGGAACCTAAAAAAACATCAGATGAAACACACAGGAGAAAAGCCTTTCCAATGTTCCCAGTGTGGGAAAAGATTTTCACGATCACAGGAACTAAAATCACATGAGATGACACACACAGGGGAGAAACCACACCACTGCTCCCATTGTGGGAAAAGTTTTACCCAGCTAGGGAGCCTGAACAAACATAAGAGAATACACTCAGGAGAAAAGCCTTACCACTGCTCCCAGTGTGGAAAGAGTTTTACCCAGTTAGGGAACCTGAACAACCATAATATAATTCACACAGAAGAAAAGCCRTTCCAATGTTCCCACTGTGGAAAGAGATTTTCACGATCACAGGACCTAAAATCACATGAAAGGACACACACGGGGGAGAAACCACACCACTGCTCCCATTGTGGAAAGCGTTTTACCCAGTTAGGAAGCCTGAACAAACATAAGAAGAGAATACACTCTGTAGAGAAATCTTAACATACTTTCCAGGACAGAGGACCTGCAATCACATGACAGAATAGAGAGGATGTGTTCTGACTTATGTTTTTGAGGTTGTTTTTAAAAGAAATGTTGATATGGAAAATGTGATTTGGATATTTTTWAAATTACAGTTATTAAATAGATTAGTAGAATGTGCATTTCTTGATTTTAACCTAGAAATGTTATGAATTTAGTAAAAAGCATTTAATTAAAGCAACATATCTTTTAATATAAATCTGAATATCAATAAAATGTGGAACGCCACTAGTGGACGTTCATTATATACATCTGTGTATTGTTACATGTAGGAGCAGTATAGACCTAGATGCTTATTTTTGATATATTTTGATATTATCTGTTTATTTGACTGAATTAATCAGAAATTGCCTAAATACAGATGTGTAGTAGATGTAAAGTTTGTTTTCAATTCTCACTCATAAAAATGTTTCTCTAATCAAGCAACACGCTTCTCTTTATACATCTCAATATAAGCATATATAATATTGTTTAGCTTTCTAGTAAAAAATGTTTTTATATTTTGGTCTGAAAACAAAAATACATATATATTTTTTTAACCCCTTATGTCTCCCCAATTTAGTGATTTCCAATTGGTAGTTACAGTCCTTGACCGCACTCGCTTGGCAAATCCCATACGGACTCGGGAAGAGGCGAAGTTGAGAGCCATGCGTCCTCTGAAACACGACCCCTGCCAAAGCCGCACTGCTTCTTGACACACCTGTTCGCTTTAACCCGGAAGCCCAGCGCACCAATGTGTCTTAGGAAAACACTGTACAACTGGCGACCGTGTCACGTGCACGCCCGGCCGCCACAGGAGCTGCTAGACCGGCACTCCAAGTGGCTGAACTTATTTATTGCCGTCATTGCGTCACACACAACCTGTATCATAGACAATCAAATCAAATCAAAATTTTTATTAGTCACATACACAGGTTAGCAGACTGTTAATAGCGAGTGTAGCCGAAAATGCTTGTGCTTAACTAGTTCCCGACAATGCAGTAATAACCAAACAGTAATTAACCTAACAATTTCCACTACTACTTACACACAACACACAAGTGTAAGGGATAAAGAATATGTACATAAAGCATATATGAATGAGTGGTGGTACAGAACGGCATGGCAAGAATGCAGTAGATGGTTTAAGAGTAACGGTAATATACGGTATGAGAATGAGTACTGTAGGGTCTATGTAAATAAAGTGGGCATAGTTTAAAGTGGCTAGTGGTACAATGTAATGCATAAAGAATGGCAAGATGCAGTGATGATATAGAGTAAGTATATAAAATGAAGATGGGTAAATGTAGGGTATGTAAACATTGTAATTAAGGTGGCATTGCTTAAAGTGGCCTAGTGGGTACATTTTTCCTACATATTTCCATCAAATTCCCATTTTTAAAGTGGCTGGAGTGAGTCAGTAATGTTGGCAGCGGCCGCTAAATGTTTAGTGGTGGCTGTTTAACAGTCCTGATGGCCTTGAGATAGAAGCTGTATTTTCAGTTCTCTCGGTCCCTGCTTTGATGACCTGTACTGACCTGTCCTTCTGGATGATAGCGGGGTGAACAGGCAGTGGCTTGGGTGGTTGTTGTCCCTTGATGACTCTTTATGGCCTTCCTGTGACCATCGGGTTGGTGTAGGTTGTCCTGGAGGGCAGGTAGTTTGCCCCTGGGTGATGCGTTTCTGCAGCCTCACTACGCTCTGGAGACCTTACGGTTGTGGGCGGAGCAGTTTGCCGTACCAGGCGGTGCATACAGCCCGACAGGATGCTCTCGGATTGTGCATCTGTTAGACAGTTTGTGAGTGCTTTTGGTGACAGGCGCGAATTTCTTCAGCCTCCCTGAGGTTGAAGAGGCGCTGCTGCGCCTTCTTCACAACGCTGTCTGTGTGGGTGGACCAATTTCAGTTTGTCCGTGATGTGTCAACACCCGAGGACCTTAAAAACTTTCCACCTTCTCCACTAACTGACCCGTCGATGTGGATAGGGGGGTGTCCCTCTGCTGGTTTCCTGACAGTCCACAAATCATCTCCTTTGTTTTGTTGACGTTTGAGTATGAGGTTATTTTCCTGACACCACACTCGCGAGGGCCCTCACCTCCCCTCGTAGGCCGTCTCGTCCGTTGTTGGTGATCAAAGCCTACCACTGTAGTGTCATCCGCAAGACTTGATGATTGATTGAGGCGTGCATGGCCACGCAGTCGTGGGTGAACAGGAGTAACAGGAGAGGGCTTCAAGAACGCACCCTTGTGGGGGCCCCAGTTTTGAGGGATCAGCGGGGTGGAGATGTTTGTTACCTACCTCACCACCTGGGGGGGCCCTGTCAGGAAGTCCAGACCAGTTCACAGGGCGGGGTGAGACCCAGGGTCTCGAGCTTGATGACGATTTGGAGGGTAAACTATGGTGTGTAAATGCTGAGCTGTAATCGATGAACAGCATTCTCAATGGGTATTCCTCTTGTCCAGATGGGTTTAGGGCAGTGGTGCAGTGTGGTTGCGATTGCTCGTCTGTGGACGCTATTGGGTCGGGGTAAGCAAATTGGGAGTGGGTTCCTAGGGTGTCCGGAGGGTGGAGGTGATATGGTCCTTGACTAAGTCTCTCAAAGCACTTCATGTGACGGAAGTGAGTGCTAGCGGGGCCGGTAGTCGTTTAGCTCAGAGTTTACCTTAGCTTTCTTGGGAACAGGAACAATGGTGGCCCTCTTGAAGCATGTTGGGGAAAGCAGACTGGGTAAGGATTGTTTGTTGAAATATGTCCCGTAAACCACCCGAGCCACTGGTCTGCGCATGCTCTGAGGACCGGGCTTGGGGAATGCCGTCCTGGGCCTGCAGCCTTGCGAGGTTTAACAGTTTGAAATGTTTAACTCACCCTCGGCTGCAGTGAAGGAGAGCGCAGGTTTGGTAGGGGGCCGTGTCCAGTGGCCTGTATTGGTCCCTCAAAAGGCGGGCAAAAAAGTTGTTTAGCCTGTCTGGGAGCAAGACATCCTGGTCCTCGAGCGGGGCTGGTTTTTCTTTTTGTTAATCCGTGATTGACTGTAAGACCCTGCACAACCTCTTGTGTCTGAGCTGTCTTGAATTCGACTCGATTTGTCTCTGTCACTGAGACTTAGCCCTGTTTGATGCCCTTTGCGGAGAGAATAGCTACCATGTTTTGTATGTCGGTCATGCTTCCGGTCACCTTGCCTGGTTAAAAAGCAGTGGTTCGCGGCTTTAGTATTAACGCGATGCTGCCCTGTCAATCCACGAGTTTTCTGGTTTGGGAATGTTTTTATCGTTGCTCGTGGGTACGACACGTCAATGCACTTTCCTAATGAACGTCGCTCACCGAATCAGCATATTCGTCAATATTGTGTGTTGGACGCGATGCGGAACATATTCCAATCCGCGTGAATCTCGAAAGCAAGTCTTGAAAGCGTGGATTCGATTGGTCGGAACCAGCGTTGAAAGACCTGAGCGCGGGAGCTTGTTGTTTGAGTTTCTGTTTGTAGGCAGGAATCCAACAAAATGGAGTCGTGGTCAGCTTTTCCGAAAGGGGGGCGGGGGAGGGCCTTATAAGCGTACGCGGAAATTAGTATAACAATGGTCTAAGTGTTTTTCCAGCCCTGGTAGCACAATCGATCTGCTGATAGATATTTAGGGAGTTTTGTTTTTTAGATTAGCCTTTGTTAAAATCGCCAGCTACGATGAATCAGCCTCACGGGTGTGTGTGGTTTCCCAGTTTTACCAAAGAGTCAGAATAAAGTTCGTTCAGGCCATCGATGTGGTCTGCTTGGGGGGGAATGTATACGGCTGTGATTATGATTGACGAGAATTCCTTGGTTGATAAATTGCGGTCGACTTTGATTGTGAGGAGTTCTAGATCAGGTGAATCAGACGACTTGAGTTCTTGTGTGGTTGTTATGATGATCACACCACTTCTCGTTAATCATAAGGCATACCCCCCGCCCCTCTTCTTACCGGAAAGATGTTTTGTTTCTGTCGGCGGCGATGCATGAAGAAACCAGCTGGCTGCACCGACTCCGTTAGCGTCCCCTGAGTTAGCCATGTTTCCGTAAGCAGGCACGTTGCAATCCCTGATGTCTCTCTGGAATGCCTTCCCGTGCTCGGATTTTCATAAACCTTATTGTCAAGAGCTGGACATTGGCGAGTAGTATGCTACGGGAGTGGAGCGCGTGTGCCCGTCTCCGAAGCCTGACCACGAGACGCTCACGTTTTCGCCTTTTTCGGCGTCCACAGGGTCGCCGGCTGGGATCAGATCCATTGTATTGTGTGGGAAGGCAAAACACTGGATCGTTTCGGGAAAGTCATATTCCTGGTAAGGAACGATGATGAGTTGAACGTTAATCGTATATTCAGTAGTTCTCCCGACTGTAATGTAATGAAACCTAAGATTACCCGGGGTACCGATGTAAGAAATAACACGTAAAAAAAACAAAAATACTGCATATTTTCCCAAGGAACAGCGAAGCGAGGCGGCCCATCTCTTTTTCGGCGCCGGAAGACACAGAAAACACTGGCGACTACATTCACACTGGGCAACACATTGGTGTAAAAATATCAAATACTTACAAATAACTGAGATGAGCTGATGCTAAAACAGGCAATTTGAAGTGCATTTGTGGACTTATAAATGAGATGGTCTGAACCCATTGATTCATGAGCTTAGTTGTTAACTGTTGTTTTACTCCTATGTTTAGAAAACAAAGAAAAGTTAACAAACACTGTGTTAGCCTCAAAACACTGTTAAAAACTATAATTGTGATTCATGGATGGTCAGTTATTGCATTCATATCTTTGTCTATGAATTTGAAAGTTTGGTTCCATTTCTCCCTAAGCTTTTCGCCCAAACAGTGGTGGGGAAACTAGTTTCCCCTTTAAGGAACTATTCCATTGGTTTCATTCTCCAACAGTTGAGAAAGAATATATCCAGCTCAAGTATTTATAAGTATTTGACAATGAAACAAATACAGTACCGTTCAAAGGTTTGGGGTCACTTGGAAATGTCCTTGTTTTTGAAAGAAAAGCAAATTTTTTGTCCATTAAAATGACATCAAATTGATCAGAAATACAATGTAGACATTGTTAATGTTGTAAATGACTGGAAACGGCTGATTTTTTTATGGAATATCTACATAGGCATACAGAGGCCCATAATCAGCAACCATCACTCCTGTGTTCCAATGGCTCGTTGTGTTAGCTAATCCAAGTTTATCATTTTAAAAAGGCTAATTGATCCTTAGAAAACCCTTTTGCAATAATGTTAGCACAGCTGAAAGCTGTTGTTCTGATTAAAGAAGCAATAAACTTGGCCTTCTTTAGACCAGTTGAGTATCTGGAGCATCAGCATTTGTGGGTTCGATTACAGGCTCAAAATGGCCAGAAACTCGTCAGTCTATTCTTGTTCTGAAAAATGAAGGCTATTCCATGCGAGAAATTGCCAAGAAACTGAAGATCTTGTACAATGCTGTGTACTACTCCCTTCACAGAACAGCGCAAACTGGCACTAACCAGAATAGAAAGAGGAGTGGGAGGCCCCCGGTGAACAACTTCGATATCAGAGAGACTTCAACTTACAAGCACAACCAGCACTAAGACCAGGAATACGACTTTCCCAAAGTGGATCCTTTGTCTACACCTCCCAGGGCATTTGAACTAATTCCAGAGGCCGGAGGAGAGGGTGCCGGAGCGGTCTTCTAGTGAGGCTTCAGATGCGCGCACACCACTCACCGCTCCCGAGTATATTACTCGCTAATGTTCAGTCCCTAGTTAACAAAGTCAACGAAATCTGGGCAAGAGTTGCTTTCCAAAGAGAAATCTCGGGATTGTAACATACTCTGATTCACGGAAACATGGCTAGCTGGGAACATGCTGTCGGAGTCGGTACAGCCAACAGGATTCTCAGTGCGTCACGCCGACAGGAATAAACATCTCTCCGGGAAGAAGAAGGGCCGGGGGTGTATGTTTCATGATTAAAGACTCATGGTGTAATTGTAACAACATACAGGAACTCAAGTCCTTTTGTTCCCCTGACCTAGATTTCCTCACAATCAAATGCCGACCGTATTATCTCCCAAGAGAACTCTCTTCGGTTATCGTCACTGCCGTGTACATCGAYGTCTTGCTTCCAGACAAATTAAACAACTTATTTGCGTGCTTTGAGGACAATACAGTGCCACCGACGCGGCCCGCTACCGAAGACTATGGGCTCTCCATCTCCGTTGCCGACGTGAGTAAAAAATTTAAACCTGTTAACCCTCACAAGGCTGCTGGCCCAGACGGCATCGCTAGCCGCGTCCTCAGAGCATGCCCAGACCAGCTGGCTGGTGCGTTTACGGACATATTCAATCAATCCCTGTCCCAGTCTGCTGTGCCCACATGCTTCAAGATGGCCACCATTGTTCCTGTTCCCAAGAAAGCCAAGGTAACTGAACTAAATCATGAAGTGCTTTGAGAGACTAGTCAAGGATCATATCACCTCCACCCTACCTGTCACCCTAGACCCACTTCAATTTGCTTACCGCCCCAATAGGTCCACAGACAATGMAATCGCCATCACACTGCACACTGCCCTATCCCATCTGGACAAGAATGCTGTTCATTGACTACAGCTCAGCATTCAACACCATAGTACCCTCCAAACTCATTATTAAGCTTGAGACCCTGGGTCTCAACCCTGACCTGTGCAACTGGGTCCTGTACTTCCTGACGTGCCGCCCCCAGGTGGTGAAGGCAGGAAACAATATCTCCACTTCGCTGATCCTCAACACTGGGGCCCCACAAGGGTGCGTTCTCAGCCCCCTCCTGTACTCCCTGTTCGCCCACGACAGTTTGCAGATGACACAACAGTGGTAGGCTTGATTACCAACAACTATGAGACATCCTACAAGGAGAAGGTGAGGGCCCTTGGAGTGTGGTTTTAGGAAAATAACCTCTCACTCAATGTCAGCAAAAACAAAAGAGATGATCGTGGACTTCAGGAAACAGCAAAGGGAGCGCTCCCCTATCCACATTGACGGGACAGCAGTGGAGAAGGTGGAAAGTTTTAAGTTCCTCTGTGTTCATATCACCGACAAACTGAAATGGTCCACGCACACAGACAGTGTGGTGAAGAAGGTGCAACAGTGACATTAAAAACATCCACTACTCATAATTGTTTATCAGTATTTGTCCACCAATGTCCACAGTGCTGAGTAAAAAGGATGTAGTTAATGTCACATATTTTGTCTGAATAGAATTCACATTGGAACGTCATCTAGTGACCTGTATTACAGCTACATCAATCATGTGAAATCCATAGATTAGGGCCTAATGAATTTATATTCAGTGACTGATTTCCTTTACTCAGTAAAATCTTGAAATGTTGCATGTGTTCACGTTCTGACCTTAGTTCCTGTTGTATGTCTTTATTTTAGTTTGGGCGTGAGTTGGTTGGGCATTCTGTTTGTTCTATGTTTGTTCTATGTTCTATTTCTATGTGTTTGGCCTAGTATGGTTCTCAATCAGAGGCAGGTGTCAGTCGTTTGTCTCTGATTTGGGAGCCATATTAGGTAGCCTGTTTTTCATTGTGTTTTGTTGGGTGATTATTTTCTGTTCTGTGTTTTGTTTCACCGTACAGGAGGTGTTCGTTGTCGTTTTTTTTTTTCTGTTTTTGTTCAGTGTTCATTTATTCGTATTAAAACAATATGGACACTTACCACGCTGCACATTGGTCCTCCTCTTCCAACCACGACAGCGTTACAACATGTGCGTTATATTTTTGTTTTTCATTTTTTGTTGATGATCCTTGTCTAAAACGGTTCAACTAATTGGGTTTTCTATTGATGTTTTATAGTTGAATATGTTATATAAAGTGATAAAATGGCACCGGAGGGATGGCTGACGTTTTACAGGCTCCTAACTAACCGTGCTATTTGTGTGTTTTTTCTGCATTGTTTGGAACTTATTTTTAATCATTAATGTTCCGAGCTACGGTCTCATTAGAAACAGCGATTACTCACCTCGAACTGGACGAAGATTTTTTATTTAATGAGTCCAACGCGAAGGATACATTGCTTCTCGAGACCCAAATCCCCGTCATTCGCGGTGAAGAAAAGATGGAAATACAGAGGGCGGAGATCGGGATGCCTTGTGAGAATTAGTCGGCGAGTGGTAACCCGCTCTACCATCCGTTCTATTGGCCAATAGAAGTTCGAGGGTATTGCTCGCCTGAGGTAGAGTATCTATGATAAGCAGTAGATCACACTATCTACCAAGAGTTTTCATCTATATTTTTCGTAGCCGTTTATTTACCACCACAAACCATGCTGGCACTAAGACCGCACTTCAACGAGCTGTATAAGGGACTCATGTATAGCAAACAGAAAAATGCTCATACAGCGGTGCCCAGGTGGCCGGGGTCTTTAATGGAGGCAAACTTAAATCCATTTTACCTCATTTCTACCAGATGTCAAATTGTGCAACCAGAGGAAAAAACTCTCGATCACCTTTACTCCACACCGGAGACCCATACAAAGCTCTGCTCACCCTCCATTAGGCAAATCTTACCATATTATATCCTGCCTCATTCCTGCTTACAAGCAAAAACTAAAGCAGGGAGTACCAGTGACTCGCTCAATACGGAATGGTCAGATGACACGATGCTATGCTACAGGACTGTTTGCTGGCACAGATCGATGGCATTGAGGGGTATACCACCTCAGTCACCGGCTTCATCAATAAGTGCATTGACGACGTCGTCCCCCACGTGACTGTACGTACATATCCACCAGAAGCCACTGGATACGGCAAGTCTGGTCCAAAAGCCTCCTTAACGGCTTCTACCCCCAAGCATAAGACTGCTGAACATTAACAAAATGGCTACCAGACTATTTGCATTTTTTTTTTTACACTGCTACTATTTGGTGTTTATTATCTAGCTACCTGCTTTAACTGCCTTTTGGCAAATGTCAAGCAGGGTAGCTAGGTAGCTAAGGTGAACTCAACTCAGACTGATGTGGGATTAACATTAGCTAGCTTCCCCCAGCAGTTTCAATCTAGCAAACTAGTTAATGGCATTTTCTCAACTTCATCAATCAGATGGATAGCTAGCAAGTATATTTGTTTCCCTTGCATCTAAAGCTGCCTGATATAGCTGGCCAGTTGATAGTAAAGTAGGATGAATGATCAACTAGCTACTGCATTGGCTAGCCAGGAGTTTGTCTGAAATGTAGACTTAGCGGGAAACAACACTTTGTCATTAGTACTGCAAAAAAGTGTTCAACAAATCTAAATATTTTATATTTGAGATTCTTCTAAATAGCCACCTTTGCTTTGACAGCTTTGCACACTCTGTGATTACTGTTGGGAAAAGTTCAGGTGAAGGCTGGTTGAGAGAATGCCAAAGTATTATATATTTTGTTGAACACTTTTTTGTTATATATGATTCATATGTGTTATTTCATAGTTTGATGTCTTCATATTATCTACAATGTAGAAAATAGTCAAATAAAGAAAAACCCTGGAATGAGTAGGTGTGTCCAAACTTGACTGGATCTGTATAGAATGTGAGAATGTTTTTCTTTAGCCTGCAGCTCGATACTTGAAATGAGACATAAATCAGGCCAAACATGATTAAAAAACGCTATTAACTGACATGGATAGGTAGCTTGACAATGAGACATATAATCAGGGCCAAAACAGATTCAAAATACAAATTAATGACATGGATAGGTAGCTGAAATGAGAACATATAATCAGGCAAACATGATTCAAAAATACAATTAACTGACATGGATAGGTAGCTTGAAATGAGACACATTATAATCAGAGCCAAAACATGATTAAAAAACGTTATTAACTGACATGGATAGCTAGCTAATGAAACACAACATGGAGCACTTTAACAGTAGCTGGCTAGGCTATTCAAACTGTA
>NW_019943255.1:176686-184867 GCF_002910315.2 Salvelinus sp. IW2-2015 | reverse complement strand
CGCCTCTTCAACCTCAGGAGCTGAACCATGTGACTTGTCCACCTAAAAAAAAATAAAAAAAAAAAAAAGCCCTACATGTTTGAACAGGCCTCAAATGGCAGGTCTTAGATATGTGGTCAATACTGGCCCTATAGCCATTTATCTGTTAATAGAAAATAATAATGTATTTTAGCAGCAATAAAAAAAAATTTTATGTATAAGAATGAGCAGTGATGCAGAATGTTGGTAAGTACCATAAATTCTGGGAAATTATATTGGAGTGTGCGACTTTCTTATTTGATCACATTCGTTATCAGCTCAATTGCACTTCACCACATTCAATGTGTGTGATGTCTTTGCCCATGACCTAGGTTCCGATACATTATTATTAAATATTTGTATTTTAGTACTTTGTTCTTGTGTTTTTTTAGTATTTCAAATAGACTGGCCAAATCAATACTTATATTTGCAGTATTTCCAATGCTACTTGTACACAAAATAAAAAGAAAAATAATTTTAGAATGAATTCTTAAAATCTAGATCTACTTAAATATATTTCCCATAATGTCAATACCTTACAGAGATGGAGAAAAAGACGGCAAATGTTTTTATACTATCAATTAGATTGATTTTACTTTATTCCCCAAATGCACTTCAGGTGTGGCAAATCGAATAAGAATAAAGTATATAAACATTATAACAGACATTACACTAGCTCTACAAATGCTTCTATAAACAAGATAACATAGTCAACAATCTATAATCCATTTCAAAGGCACATAAGACGATCGCACGCTCACGCTTAATATACACTAGTTATTGCGGCTATTTTTTCAATGGTATGTCATCAAGACGTGGTAATGTACTCCGTGATTGTAACAGTTAGCTCGGGTGATAACTAGGCACAAGTCTAGCCTACAGGGGAGACGTTTGCGCAAACATCGCTACGTGCCTCTCCATCGAAAGGGTGGTGGTCTTGCATTTCATACTTAATCTTACTGCCCGGGCAAACAATTTTATTACATAGTAGAGTAAGAAACATTAAACTTGAAAATAACACATATGAATCATGTAGTAAAAAAAATAGCCACCAAAATTAATTGAATGACAGCTTATTAGCTTGCACCTCACTACCTGAGCGAACTTCTCACAATCATCCCGGCTCACTGTAACAGGACGGGACTCACCACTAATAGTATGCTATACATGCGAACAGTTCACCACGTAGGAGAGCTCACTGTCCACTCGACATATCTGCACTCCAGCTCATTATGCCTTGAGCTGAATGGTATGTGCTCACGCTTACACAGGCTGTAGCCACGGTCAGGGAGCAGTAGTAATAACAAACATACCCTCTAACTCTGATTAGCAGCGCTCCAGGTGATTGTGGAGCATGAATGGATCTATCTTAAATGCTGACCACTATAGTACAACTCCATCAGAAACTTCTATGTTGGGTACAATTATAAGCACTTATCTAGGCGCTCCTTGCGAAATTGTTGTGTATGCTCAGAGTCTCAATTATCGTCTCTGTCTGTCAAGAAAATTCTCAAATATATAGTGACTACCTTAAGCTTATCCCTTCATGATAGGTCAAGACCAGCATGGATGGGAGTTGTGGGTGATAAACTGGCCTACTCACGAGCCAATGCTTGGGAGCAATGGGACACGCCCTATTTTAAGACAGGTGCCACATGTTCGACTATTATAGCCGCTGGCCAGATCGGATTGTACCCATGGGATGTACATTTCCAAAAGACTAAACTGCTGCCCAACTGCAGGTGACTCATCAACGACATTACTCTATGGAACTGGACGATCTGTCAATAACATATCACTGATTCCTACGTCCAGTACCACCATCTATCGTCCACCTGTGCGTCGAGGGAGAAGCTAGGTCCACATAACATGGTGCAGAGAATTCCATCGGCCCCACTTTCGCATAGCTCTCTGAGTTTGCAGTCAGACCATAAAAGATCGCTGTGAGAATGTGCTCGTCAGATCGGCCAACTACACACTATACTAGGCAGTACTCCCGATACATCACCCAAGCAGGCAACTCTGCATAGATTTCCGCATTACGCACAAATTTATGACCCATGATGACGCACTCCATCGCGAAAGTCAACCTGCTGTTTCCCAATCTGGCAAGTCAAGCAGGCATATACTCTAAAATGCTAGGTAGAATAATTTGGGTTGTTTCTTTGTAGTTATCACGTCTTCTATCGGTTATACTCCACTAATGAACCTATCATCTACTGCATGCCGACAGGGGATAAGACTCACTTCTATATGCTATGGGGGACCGGTCGCTGACCTATAGAATCAGTCATGCTCTCTTGCAATCATAGCGTCGGTGCTAGGCTTTTTTCTCGATCGGACCGCGACCCTTGGGTAGAGAGAGGCAGGCAACACCACTCTGCCTACGCTTAGGAGAAAGCTCTCTCAACTGAGAGGAATATGCTCCCTCGGAGTGCTGACTGAGCCCTCTTTCCACTCTGGTTAATAAGTAATGACCGATCGTGTCTCTATATTTTCTTTGGCTTATTGAGTCTAGCTGTGTCTTCGGTCCATAATATGGATTGCGCTCACAAAACTCGACCGAAACACTACTCATATTTCTGTAAATGTTATTCCTGACTAGGATGATTCGGACATACAGAAAGTTCGACAAAGGTTTACCTCGTATATCCTGAGGACCAACAGGAAACGAACTTTGTTGAGGGTGAGTAGAGACAAGCCTATGTCGGTGTGTGTATCTGACAGTAACAAGCTAACGCTGCTTAAGAGAGAATATTGACATGAGAGAGAGCTGCAGAAGACTGTCCCACGCAGAAATGTAGATTTCTAATACACTATTAAATCAACGGGCTGTAGTGGGAGCGGTTGAGAGTTTCAAGTGGTGGTGGGTGCAGGCACACTGTCACTTGAAACACTGCAACATTGGCTAGCTTTCAATACATTGGATAAATGGTGGAGTTACCTCTTCATACTATCAAGATAATTATTATTGCAGCTGAATATTTCAAATGCACTCTAAAACATATATTTATCTAATTTCAGTCTTTGGGAGCTAGATATATCTGTTTCTCTTCATCAGACAGCAGCTCACGTTTTCACAAGACGCTGTAGTTACATCGTAGATAAAAGCAGGCCATTGGCTGCCTACATCACAAGGGGTATGTACGGGACCTCTGATTGGTTCCAAGTTTAGGAGTTCGGCAAATTTGCCTGAGCAGAGAGTGTTAAAATATATTTTTTATGAGAAAATGTGCAAGAATTGAAGGTTCCAACAAATGTTATAGTCATCATAACAATATTTTACTGTCATATACAATAATGCAGTTCCTCCCTCGACTGGGACCCATTAATTTCACTCTTTTCAGCTTCGGCCCACCACCTAATAACACAACCACACTACAGATAGAACAATGAGCCAAATATTTCACCTGAGGAATAAATGTGAAACATCCGGTTGGCGTTTTCCACTCACTACCAAATATGGTGATGTGAGGAAGCCCAGTGGCCGGCAGTGGGAGAAGATGGAGTGAGATGGATTTTGTCCGACATTCTGCTCATTTTCTCATCGATGAAACGTTTGATCTCAATACAGTTTTCTGTTTCCATAACTACAATCTGTAACAAACAGAGTGGACTATGTTTTGTAGACTTTACCCTTTGCCAAGGTTTCACAAAAATTGCGTTGTTTAGAAGGAGGGCAATGGCGAAATGAGTTACGCGCTTCACACAGTAGGCGTTCCCTAACGGAAATATGCAAATAAGTGCTAGAACGCGCCAATAGGATCTCGCTTGCTCGTCCTTGGCTCTGCCCACTTCCTTGCTTGTTCTGGCCACTATGATTAATTTGCTCATATTGGAAACAATAGGACTGGTCTATCTTGGGTTAGTTATAAAAATCTTTGTCCAGTCATTCCGTGAAGCGCATGAGGTGTGGCTGACGTTAGCCAGATTGAGCTAGCTACCGAGCTAGTATATGAATTTTTAATTTTAATTTTACTTATTGCAGAAAAACAGTATATATATATAAGAAGTATACAAACAGACAATGATAACATATGCTAGGGGGTACAACAAATGACAGATTATACAAAGACCTTAAAAGAAACACACATATTGATTGTCTTAACAGCTTTCTTATTAGAATCATGTAGAACGGTCCTAATGCAACCCAACTTCTTACAAGTTTTGTTAAATCCAGCGATGTACAAGGGATCTCTATTGCTGACAGAGATATTAAAATGGATCTCTATTGCTGACAGAGATATTAAAGGGGATCTCTATTGCTGACAGAGATATTAAAATTGATCTCTATTGCTGACAGAGATATTAAAAGGGATCTCTATTGCTGACAGAGATATTAAAAGGGATCTCTATTGCTGACAGAGATATTAAAAGGGATCGTCTATGGCTGAACAGAGATATTTAAAAAGGGATCTCTGATTTGCTGATGATGATGAGTAGTGTAAAGAGCGAGTCTCTTTATTTGCTAGAACGAGAGATTAGCTGCAAAGTGGATTCTCTATAGCTGAACAGAGATCATAAAGGGACTTGTATTGCTGACGAGGATTTACTTAAAAGGGATCTCTATTGCCTGAAGAGATATAAAAGGGATCTCTATTGCTGACAGAGATTTAAAGAGAGTCTCTATTGCTGACAGAGATTATTAAAAGGGATCTCTATTGCGAGACAGAGATATTAAAAGGGATCTCTATTGCTGACAGAGATACTAAAGAGGGTCTCTATTGCTGACAGAGTACTAAAAGGGATTTCTATAGCTGACAGAGATATGTAAAAGGGATCTCTAGTGCTTGACAGAGATATTAAAAAGGGATTCTCTATTGCTGACAGAGATTTTAAAAGGGATCTCTATTGCTGACAGAGATATTAAAAGGGATTCTATTGCTGACAGAGATATTAAAGCATCTCTATTGCTGACAGAGATACTAAAGGATCTCTATTGCTGACAGACTATTATCATCAGTCAACTTGCAGATGGCACCACCCTCTTTTTTGAAAGATGCTGACCAGATTCCTAGAGCAGTCTATGTGATACATATTTGTTCCAAAGCATCTAGTCTTTGCCAATCTGGAGAAGTGCCATGCTTTAATTTATGGAACTGTTCCATTCATATGAAGAGTTTTAATAGTACTACAAAATAATTCCCAAAACAAATTTCTCAAGGGAGAGAAATATAAACTATGTTCCACTGTAGCGAAGGCTTATAAAAGTCTAAGAAGAACATAAAACTATCTTGAAAGATTAGATCAGAATAGTCATAAGGTCTAACACCATCGGATATGATATATGTTGGTATTTCTCATGAGCCAGATGGGTTCTCTTTCTAATAATTGATTCAATCTTGTTGAAATATATGAGGCTAATATTTGTAGTCGTTATTGACAGACAGATGGACGCACAATTATCGAGGAGAAGCAAGTCTTTCATGGGCTTAACGTATTAATTGGTCATCAACCTGGAGTACAAACTGGAGGGGAGAGCATTATTTCGAATGTATCAGACCTGGAGTCAAACTGGGAGGGAGAGCATTTTACAAGTCAGACCTGGAGTCAAACTGGGAGGGAGCAGATTGATTTAAAATGTAATCAGACCTGGAGTCAAACTGGGAGGGAGTCATTATTTATCAATGTAATCAGACCTGGAAGTAAACTGAGGGAGATCTTATTTCGAATGTAATCAGACTGGATAAACTGGGAGGGATATTATTTACAATGTCATCAGACCTGGAGTCAACTGGGAGGGAGCATCATTATTAATAAGTATAATCAGACTGGGTCAAACTGGGAGGGAGATCATTATTTACAATGTCATCAGACCTGGAGTCAAACTGGGAGGAGAGCATTATTCTATATGTAATCACGACTGGAGCTCAAACTGGGAGGGGAGAGCATTATTTACAATGTAATCAGACCTGGAGTCAAACTGGGAGGGAGATCATTATTTACAATGTAATCAGACTGGATCAAACTGGGAGGGAGAGCATTATTTACATGTAATCAGACCTGGAGTCAAACTGGGAGGGAGAGCATTATTTACAATGTAATCAAGACCTGACAAACTGGAGTGAGATCATTATTTACAATGCTTTCAGAGAAGACTCAACAGTAATGGGCCAATTGTGAGTAAACTCAGCAGATATACCATCAGTCCCCCGCCCCCCCCCCCCCCGCCCCACCCCAGGGAGACTTATAAGGTTGTTCATAGCATAATTATTCTTCAACTATAATAGTCATCACACTGTTCCTCTCAGCCTCCAAATTGATCCCCAGAGAGCTCAACAACAAAAATAGTTTGTTGAGCGAATTCATACAGTACTTAGAACTATATAAATTCCTGTAGAAGTTGGAACTAAAGTTAGAGATTAATTTGGGATCGTCTGTGATGAGACAATTAATATTAATGTTGATTGTATTATTTTTAGAGTGATATTTTTCTAACCTGACAAAATATAGATTAATTTGTTCACTTCTCTAGGCACTTCTTCCCTAGATCTGGCAACAGGCTCCCTCTGCTTTCAGTTATACAGGCTCCCTCTGCTTTCAGTTCATACAGGCTCCTCTGCTTTCAGGTTCATTACAGGCTCGTTGCTTTCAGTTTATCAGTATATATCCATGTGTGTGCTCAAACAGAACAAGATTTGTCTCTCCTCTGAAGAGACTTTCAACAGACTTGAACGAGAACAGGTGTCTTTTGTAAATTATCCTTTCTTCTTCCAACTCTCCTGTCTTGGCAAGAATATCCCATATATTTATGAATATTTTCCAACCTCGATATTAAAAGGCGTCTAAAGGATTATGAAACATCATGAGCAAGACTAGATCCATATGACGTTGAGAAATAGTGCATTGTGGGAAGTTTAGAAGATACCCTGGAAATAAGTTAATAAATACGTAATAACGCAAAAACACAACTGTTAATACTTAATAGGTAACCAGATCGTGACGACAACTAAGTTACTAAGTCTTTAACCACACAGTGTTGTTACATTGGTGAGTAAAAACTCATGCTTCCTACACTTTAACTTTTTATGCTGAAAATAAAATATACATTTTACTCAACTGCGTTACCCACTCCAGTTAGCAGACGGCGGTCTGCGACTTTAAGGCAGTGATGTTAGTGTGACGTATAATATAGTGGACGGAACGCTTCTTTCAACAGCAGCAACAGTTGGTCAGCCACCTCGGTAGCTTGCTAGACATAATAGCCGATCCAATAAAGCTCTTTAGACGCTTTCGTGTATATTAGCCGCTGTGTTTTAAACACGCTTATGTCGTCTAGCGTTAACGTTAGTTAGTTATCCGATTTAATTTCATATTTACGGTGTTGTTGTTCTTGGTCAGCTAGCGGGCTTGTTAAGTTAGCATTAGCCTAGCAAGCTAACGTTAACATCCCCGACCATGAGTTCACCAAGCTACCCTCCTCCTGCTAAAGAAGAGGTCTGCTGGACGGAGAAAGAAGCTCTCGTCAAAGAGGAGGAGGAAGAGGAGGCTGTTACAATACAAAAACAAGTAGAGGGTGAGACTGTTACCGTGAAAGAAGAAGAGAAAGACGCGTTCAGAGTGAAAGAGGAGGAGGATGTTACAGTAAAAGGAGAGGAGGATGCAGTTTTTGGAGTGAAAGAGGAGGAGGGGGAGATGACTGTCACATCGAAAAAGGAGGAGGAGGAAGATGAGGAAACTGGATATCTGGGCCCAGTTTCCCAAAAGCATCTTAAGGCGTCCAATGGTTCTAATGATGATGACCTTAACAGTGAACTTAGCTGTAAGATGCGTTTGAGAAACCGTTCCCTGATTAACAGTAAGTACTGTCTTAAAAACAGAGAAACGAAATCTGCAGTTGTTGAACTGGTGTGTGGTGTTAAAGGGGAAATCTGCAGTTGCTACATTCATATTCAGACTTTTAAATGATTTATTTATAGCCATTGATTCTTGGAGAATATAACACATGCCTCATGAGCTTAGTTCAACTGTTGTACCCCATCAGAACCCAGAATAAGCTTTTTTTACTCCAATGTTTAGAAACAATGTAAATCAACACTGTATAGCCTCAACATGGTTAAAATGCTAATGTTTATATCATGGATGGTCAGTCCTTTCATCCATCGGTCTGTCTATGAATTTGAGAGTAGTTACATTTCTCCAGCCCCATCCATCATCTTATTA
>NW_019943255.1:166468-173097 GCF_002910315.2 Salvelinus sp. IW2-2015 | reverse complement strand
TGTTGGAACCCGTTCTGCTCTGTGCCTTGCCTCAAGGCGGGCGCAGCTCCAACGTCCTCCTGCGGGTAAAGCCTCGGTTCTCTCCACCGTTCCAGCAGAGTATCAGGACCTCCGCGGAGGTTTTCAACAAGGCCCTCGCCACATCTCTTCCTCCGTATCAACCCTATGGACTGTGTCATTGACCTCCTGCCTGGTACTACACCGCCCGGGCAGCTTTATTCCCTGTCTGGTCCGGAAACCAAGACAACGACCCTCTGACTGTGTCATTGACCTCCTGCCTGGTACTACACCGCCCCGGGCAGCTTTATTCCCTGTCTGGTCCAGAAACCAAGACATCGGGTACATTGAGGACACTGGGAGCAGGGTTCTTCTTTGTACTGTATAGCACTTTGTGACATCAGCTGATGTAAAAAGGGCTTTATGAATACATTTGATATGAGGCCGCAGATCCCAAAAATATTTAACCTTTATTTAACCAGGTAGATTTTATATTTCACCTTTATTTAACAGGATTGAACCAGTAGCCCAGTTGATCAAGGGGTTGTGCCTCTGGAGTTATGACAATCCCAAAACCACAGGTGCATGAGGAGATTCAATGAGCAYGAACTGCATGGACTCACTGTGGTTACCTGACACTCGCAGGTTGATAGGAATCGTACCGTGAGGGACCCTGCCAATAGAGCGTCCGTCCAATACTCTGACGTCCATGGGAACGGAGAGGAGTTGTGTGGAGATACGCAGCTCCGACACCAGGGTAGTGTCCATTACGCTCTCGTCGGCCCCAGAATCCAGAAGCGCCTGGAGAGATTTAGACCGGTCACCCCACAGCAGGATACCACGGAGAGGAGTTGTGTGGAGATACGCAGCTCTGACACCAGGGTCCATTAAGCTCTTAAAGCACCAGGAGAGATGTGGACCGGTCACCCCACAGCAGGATACCATGGAGAGGAGTATGAGTAATGGGAGATGGGGTAGTGTCCATAAAGCTCTTAAAGCACCAGGAGAGATGTAGACCGGTCACCCCACAGCAGGATACACCATGGAGAGGAGTATGAGTAATGGGAGATAGGGTAGTGTCCATTAAGCTCTCGTCGGCCCCAGAATTCAGAAGCACCTGGAGAGATTTAGACCCAACAACAGGATAGCATTTTTTTTATTTCACCTTTATTTAACCAGGTAGYCTAGTTGAGAACAAGTTCTCATTTGCAACTGTGACCTGGCCAAGATAAACCATAGCAATTCGACACATACAACAACACAGAGTTACACATGGAATAAACAAAACATACAGTTAATGATACAGTATAAAAAATAAAATAAAAAGTCTTCATACAGTGAGTGCAAATGAGGTAAGATAAGGGAGTTAAGGCAATAAATAGGCCATGGTGGCGAAGTAATATTACAATATAGCAATTAAAGCACTGGAATGGTAGATTACTGGGTGCAAAGGAGCAAGATAAATAAATAAATACAGTATGGGGATGAGGTAGATAGATGGGCTGTTTTACAGATGGGCTATGTAACACAGGTGCAAATGAATCTGTGGCTGCTCTGACAGCTGGTGCTTAAAGCTAGTGAGGGAGATTTTGAGTCTCCAGATTCAGTGATTTTTGCAGTTCGTTCCAGTCATTGGCAGCAGAGAACTGGAAGGAAAGGCGGCCAAATGTGGAATTGGCTTTGGGGGTGACCAGTGGGATATACCTGCTGGAGCGCGTGCTACGAGTTGGCGTGCTGCTATGGTGACAAGTGAGCTGAGATAAGGCGGGGCTTGTACCTAGCAGAGACTTGTAGATAACCTGTAGCCAGTGGGTTTGGCGACGAGTATGAAGCGAGGGCCAACCAACAAGAGCGTACATGTCGCAGTGGTGGGTAGTGTATGCGGCTTTGCTGACAAAACGGATGGCACTGTGATAGACTACATCCAATTTATTGAGTAGAGTGTTTGGGGCTATTTTATAGATGACATCGCGAAGCCGAGGATCGGTAAGAGTGTGATGCGTAACGGGCGACAGGTGGGGCAGTGATCGATTGAAATAGCATGCATTTAGTTTTAACTTGCATTTAAGAGCAGTTGGAGGCCACGGAAGGAGAGTTGTATGGCATTGAAGCTCGTCTGGAAGTTAGTTAACACAGTGTCCAAAGAGGGGCCAGAAGTATACAGAATGGTGTCGTTTGCGTGGAGGTGGATAGAAAATCACCAGCAGCAAGAGCGACATCATTGATGTATACAGAGAAGAGAGTCGGCCCGAGAATTGAACCCTGTGGCACCCCCATAGAGACTGTCAGAGGTCCGGACAACAGGCCCTCTGAATTTGACACACTGAACTCTATCTGAGAAGTAGTTGGTAAACCAGGCGAGGCAATCATTGAGAAACCAAGGCTGTCGAGTCTGCCAATAAGAAATGTGGTGATTGACAGAGTCGAAAGCCTTGGACAGGTCGATGAATACTGCTGCAGAGTATTGTCTCTTATCGATGGCAGTTATGAAGTGTTTAGGATCTGGAGCGTGGCTGAGGTGCACCCATGACCAGCTCTGAAACCAGATTGCATAGCGGAGAAGGTACGGTGGGATCCGAAATGGTCAGTATCTGTTTGTTAACTTGGCTTTCGAAGACTTTAGAAAGGCAGGGCAGGATGGATATAGGTCTGTAGCAGTTTGGGTCTAGAGTGTCTCCCCTTTAAGAGGGGGATGACCGCGGCAGCTTTCAATCATTGGATCTCAGACAATACGAAAGAGAAGATTGAAACAGGCTAGTAATAGGGGTTGCAACAATTTCGGCAGATAGTTTTAGAAAGAGAGGGTCCAGATTGTCTAGCCCCGCTGATTTGTAGGGGTCCAGATTTTGCAGCTTTTTTCAGAACATCAGCTATCTGGATTTGGGTGAAGGAGAAATGGGGGGGGCTTTGGCGGTTGCTGTAGAAGGTGCCGGCATTGACCGGGGTATGGGTAGCCAGTGGAAAGCATGGCCAGCCGTAGAGAAAATGCTTATTGAAATTCTCAATTATAGTGGATTTATCGGCGGTAAACAGTGTTTCCTAGCCTCAGAGCAGTGGGCAAGCTGGGAGGAGTGTGCTCTTATTCTCCATGGACTTTACAGTGTCAGTTTGAGTAGGGGTAGGGGTAGCCAGGTGGAATTATAATATCACATGACACAAGGACATTCAAGGGACATACATACACTTATATTTCTAACAGCTTTTTGTTAGTAAAGTATTTAATTGTCTTAAAATACAGTTCAATTTACTTTTGTAAGGTAAGAAAATGTGGTGTTGTAAATTTACATTTGGAATAGTGAAATTTGGGCCAAAAGAATAATTAAATGAATTACATAAAATTGTTTCAAACTTATTCTATCGTAAGTAAAGAATCCAAGCAGTACATCTCTCATAATAGTGTAACATCTTCATAAATGTGGTTCAATTATAAATCTACTGATGTCTTCCCACAGATTCCTTACATGAATACACGGGCAAAAAAAGATGCAACACTGTTTCTGGGTGGTCATTACAAAAGGTACAATTTTGATTTTTTTTTAACTTCATATAGTGGTTGGCAGGATAATATTTATGAATAATTTTAAAGGAAACTTCCTTCATTTTTGTTAACAAGTAGGGGTATGTTGTGTAGCAACATCCAAACTTTTTTCCAATAGATATTATCAATAGATCCGTTCCAATAAGGAACATTAAGTATAGATACAACATCCTGCTGAAAACAAGGCTCGTATTCTCTGTTGTTGAATGGACCAAAAGAGAAACAAATCTTTCCTACTGATGAGTCACGGATCGCTAGGAGTGGTGAGTGTGGAGTCAGGCGCAGAGAGCAGCGCTTTCAATGAATACGTTATTTCAGCTCAACCTCTGACCGCAAGGCGGATGGGTCCAGCCAACAACCGCAGGAAAAATGACCATTAAACCGAATATTCCTCAACCAGGGGAAATAACGGACAGCCAAACACGTAACGCAAAAACAATAATACACCACTGACATAAAGGATAAGCCGCACAATACAGCAGGCGGGACCTGGGGTTTAAATAGCCCCTAATTAATAACAAATAAGATACAGGTGAAAACAATCAGACAAAACCAACAGAAAAGAAAAAAGGAATTGGTGGCAGCTAGTAGACCGGTGACGACGACCGCCGAGCGCCGCCCGAACAGGGAGAAGGTGCCACCTTCGGTGGAAGTCGTGACATGATGAGTCAACAGGGTAATCGTAGGTATGTCCTGAGGGTCTTGACACAATTCCTGAATAATAAGCAACGCTGAGGGAATGGCATCTAAAATGATTTGTAACATGTTAGGTGTTACAGGGACCTTGTGAAGTGATCAGACTTCCTTATAATGAAGTGAAAGGACCCTCTGCATTCACAAGTTGGTTACTAATATATATTATTATTAGGAACCAATATTCTAAAAACAAATAAGTGTTTTTATACAATATATCCCGATGATTCCATATATAATATCTGTGTGGAGAAAAATGATGCTTGTAAATTAAGGACCATGACAAGAAAAACCTGCCGATGAAAAGCAGAAAGTTTCACTGGAACTTTGTCAATATTATAATTACGAACCAACATGAAGTTAAGGCTCCAAAAGTAGAGAAGACATGATGAGGAATAAAATTCCACATGAAGTGGGTCTTCTTAGGAATTGTTTTATCCAATTGATCTTATAGTATTATTTAAGGTAGTAAAGTCCAGAAAATTCAGCCCACCAATACTCATAAGTGTTATTACAACAGTTTTCCTACTGTAATGGGTACGGTTTTACTAGGATAGAAACTCAGTAAGCAAAGACTAGGTCCATATGACGTTGAGAAATAGTGGAATTGTGGGAGTTTAAAGATACCTGGAAATAAGTTAATAAATAGTTTAATAACGCAAAAACACAAACTGTTTTGTACTTAATAGGAAACCAGATCGTGACACAAACTACGTTACTAAGTTTTAAACCACACAGTGTTGTTACATTGGTGAGTAAAAACCTCATGCTTCCTACACTTTAACATTTTGTCTGAAAATAAAATATACATTTTACTCAACTGCGTTACCCACTCCAGTTAGCAAAAGCAATGTGTGACTTTTAGGCAGTTTATGCGATCTGGGGCTTTAAGGTAATGCTGCTAGTGTGACGTATAATCTAGTGGACGGAACGCTTCTTTCAACAGCAGCAACAGTAATTCAGACACCTCGGTAGCTTTGTTGGACAAAATAGAGCGAACCAATAAAGCTCTTTAGACGCTTTTAGTGTATATTAGCAACAGTGTTTGTAAACATTCTGTCGTTAGTTAGTTATCCGATTTTAAATTCATATGTACGGTGTTGGTTATTGGTCAGCTAGCGGGCTTGTTAAGTTAGCATTAGCCTAGGTTAGCTAACATCCCCGACCATGAGTTCACTAAGCTACTCTCCTCCTGCTACAGAAAGGGGGTCTGCTGGACGGAGAAAGAAGTTCTCGTGAAAGAGGAGGAGGAAGAGGAGGCTGTTACAATACAAAAACAAGTAGAGGCGAGGCTGTTACCGTGGAAAGAAGAAGAGAAAGACGTTTCAGTGAAAGAAGAGGAAAGACGCGTTCAGAGTGAAGAGGAGGAGGATGTAACAGTGAAAGAAGAGGAGGGCAGAGAAAGAGGAGGCTGTTACTATCAAAAACAAAACAAGAAGTGAGGGTGAGGATGTTACCGTGAAGGAAGGGAGGATGCAGTTTATGGAGTAAAGAGGAGGAGGAGATTACTGTTACATCGAAAATGGAGGAGGAGGAGGAAACAGGATATCTCTGGGGTCCAGTTCTCCCCAAACGCATCTTAAGGCATCCATGGTTCTAATGATTGAAATTGTAGCCGTAAGGATGTTTTGAGAAACCGCCTTTTAACAACTTAGTAAGTAACTGTCTTAAAAACAAAGAGGCACAAAAACTCTGCAGTTGTTGACTGATTGTGGTGTGAAGGGGAAATCTGCGTTGCTACATCCATATTTGGACTTTTAAATTATTTGTTTTAGCCAATTGATTTTGAAGAAATATAAACATGCCTGCATGAGCCTTAGGTTTAACTGTGTGTACCCCATCAGAACCCCAAATTAAGCTTTTTTTACTCCATGTTTAGAAACAATGTAAATCAACATGTAGTTAAAAACTATAATGTTGATATCATGGATGTCAGTCCATAGGTCTGTCTATGAAAATTTGAGAGTAGTTACATTTCTCAGCCCCCATCCTCATCTTATTACAAAACAGTGGTGGGAATACAGCTTTGTTTATTGTTCGAACTTTGCAGGTTGATTGATTGTGGCTTTTTAAGGGGAAATCTAGGATTTCAAACAGCTGAGGGATGGGGACTGGAGAAATGTAACCACTCAAATTCATAGAGAAAGCTATTGTAGCAACCGTTAACCCAACACCTAGCGACTCGTCAAGAAGTTCAGATCATCTTGGTGTAACAGTTTATAAGGTTTGGCTTGACAGTCGCTGGACTCCAGGTTGGGAGTTCAGCTCAGGGTACCCCCTAATTCATACACTATGAATACAAGGACTGGCCATCCATAAGTGCACAATGATAGTTTTTAACCAGATTTTCAGGCTATACAGTGCTTTACTTACAACAGTGGGTTATACAAGCTTAATTTTT
>NW_019943255.1:164071-166401 GCF_002910315.2 Salvelinus sp. IW2-2015 | reverse complement strand
AGATGAGGCTGGGTCTAGTCATGCTACAGATGGTGGTGGGTCGCTTCATATAAAAATGGCACCAGAGATGCAGGAAAGAGGATTGTGTTGGGTGAATATGTAAAACAAAAAGAAGTACAGGTGTTGTTTCTGCAGGAGACGCATAGTGATTTGGTGAATGAAGTCGATTGGGGGCTCTGGTGGAAAGGGGCAGGTGTGCTGAGCCATGAGACAAATGTTAGTGCAGGGGTGGCAGTCTTTTTATACCTGGTCTGTCTATAAAAATTTGCTCCTCAAAGGAGGTGTGTAGGGGTAGACTGCTTGTAGTAAAAGCAGGGTTTTGTCTTTATAGATATGTATGCGCCTAACACAGGGAGAGAGAGGGGACTTCTATTTGGGTGTCTTAGAGAGGAACTCTCACAGGTAGCGCCTGACGAGACGCTGGTGGTCGGCGGGGACTGGAACTGCAGAATGGATTTCATGAAAGACAGAAATGGGGAGGAGCCTCATTCAGGCTCAGTGGGTGTGTTAAGGGACATCATTAATCAGTTTGACCTAGTGGATGTTAGGAGAAATAAACACCCCAACACAAGACAGTATACATGGGTGAAGGTCTTTGGAGCTAGGGTGAGTGCAGCCCGGCTTGATCGATTTTACATGTCCAGGAATCAGAGCAATAGGCTGTTCGGCGCAACCATTCTCCCGGTAGGTTTTTCGGATCATCACAACCATGTTTCGGCTGCCTATTTCACCAGGGCCTCGGCAGGCATCCTATTGGAAGTTTAATTTAAAGCTCTTACAAGATGACACTTTTTGCTCAGCTTTCCAGGGGAAGGTGGGGGCAGCGAAGAGAGTAGTATGAGTCTCTGAGTCAATGGTGGGATGTGGGAAAAGTCCAAATTCMGCTTTTCTGTCAACAGTATACAGCTCTCTCATCCTCAGAGGCTAGGAGAGTTTTAGGGGAACTCGAGCGTAGTATTATTGAGATGGAGGTAGAACTGGTGGGGKAAGGCAATGTAGGCCTCCAGGCTAATTTAGCTGAATTACGTAGGGACCTGGGCAGTTTTTTCCAGGTTAACTTCTTATGGCTGGGGGGCAGTATTGAGTAGCTTGGATGAATAAGTTGTCCAAAGTAAACGGCCTGCTCCTCAGTCTCAGTTGCAAATATATGCATATTATTATTAGTATTGGATAGAAAACACTCTAAAGTTTCTAAAACTGTTTGAATGATGTCTGTGAGTATAACAGAACTCATATGGCAAGCAAAATCCTGAGGAGGCGGAAAAATCAAAACAGGAAATGAAAGAAAGTCTGAGTTTGTATGATCAAAGTCCCCCAATGAAATCCCCTGAGATAGTTATGATTGCACCACTGCCTAGGGTTGCCACTAATGTCAACCATCAAAGAAATTATAGATGAGCTTCTAGGTGTGGGGAGTGATGATAGCAGAACTTTCAGGGTCTGGCAGTCCAGCCATTTTCTGACACGCTTTCCTATGGTACCGTTTTGTCACTTGCGCCATTCCACAGAAGACAAGAAGGGAATAACCCGTTGGAACTTATTGAAGCTCTAGTAAAAACATCCTAATGATGAATTCTTCTTAGTTTGAACTGGCTTCGGACCTGTAATTATAACATTTTTGAAGTTTTTGTGCCGATGTAACGCTGACCAGAAATGAGCGTTGGATATTATACCCAGAAGCGCGCTAACAAAAAAGGAATGGACAGGAAATAAACGGACATTATGAACAAAACAAACATGTATCGTGGACCTGGTATTTCCGGATGCTTCTGATGTAGAATCACATACGTAAGGAATATTTATCAGTAATCTTGTTTTAGTTGAAACGTCAACATGGTGCTACTTGTGAACAATTTTTCTGAGCGCCGCTCAGCTTAATTGCATGGCTGCGTTTATTGCCGTAAAGGTTTTTTTGAATCAGACACAGCATGCATTAAGGAGAGTATATTTCTTATTAATTCCATGTGTAAGATTTGTAGTTATCATTTACATTTAGAACAAGTATTCGTTGAAGATGGTATCAGCAAACCATCAATGGATTTTTGGAACGTCATGAATGTTAAAAGCGCCAATGTAAACCATATTGATAAACATGACTTTACAACACAAACTAATGTATTGTGTAACATGACTCCTATTAGTGGTCAGCTGAAATGAAGATCATCAAAGGTTATGGATAATGTTAATCTCGATTTGTACTTTTTGAAACTCTCCTTGTCACTGGAAAAAATGGCTGTGTTTTCTGTGCATAGTGTGGACCTAAACATAATGTTTGTGGTCTTTTGCTGAAGCTATTTGAAATGGACACTGGGTTGGATTAACAACAAAAG
>NW_019943255.1:148522-163669 GCF_002910315.2 Salvelinus sp. IW2-2015 | reverse complement strand
CTCCCAGCTCCTTCTTCTTTGGTTTGGAAAGACAGAGTGGTGAAGCCAAGGGTATGCATTATCTACGGCTTTCGGATGGGCGGGTGACCTCTGTGGTGTGGGAGATGCGGGAGTGGACTGAGGAATTTTATACTGAGTTTTATACGGCAGAACTGTGTGACCCTATGTGTGCTCAGGTTTTGTTTGCAGAACTCCCTAAGCTCTCTCTGGCACAGAGGGATGAAATGGACATTCCCCTGTTATCCCATGAACTGGCAGAGGCCGTAACCCAGATGTCCCTCAGCCGGCACCGGGTGTCGATGGACTCCCAGTGGAGTTTTATTAAAAACTCTGGGGAATAATTGGACTGGATTTCTTTTGCGTGTTGCGTGAGTGAGTCGGGGTAGGAGAGTTGGCGATGAGCTGCCGTCGGACGGCTCTGACTCTCCTGCCCCAAAAAAGACTTGTGTGAACTTAAGAACTGAAGGCCTGTAGCATTGCTCTGTGCGGGCTACAAGATATTTGCCAAGGTCCTCGCTAATAGACTCAAGTCCCATCTGGACTATAGTACACAAGGACCAGACATATTGCGTACCGGGACGCTCAATCACGGACAACTTGTTCTTAATCAGGGACATGTTGGACTTGTCGAGAGGTTCTAATGTCAACTTTGGTCTGGTCTCTTTAGATCAAGAGAATGCTTTTGATAGAGTGGACCATGAGTATCTGTTCAATGTGATGTCTGTGTTTGGGTTTGGGGAAAGGCTTTTGACCTGTGTGAAGATGTTGTATCTTGGGGCGTCATGTATGGTCAGGGTGGAAGTGGGACTCAGTAGGCCAGTCTGGGTGAGACGGGGCATTAGAGGGCATCCATGTCTATCGGGGCAGTTATATACACTATATACACTTTTTGGGCCTGCTACGCAGGAGACTGTGCTGGACAGGCATGGGTGTGTTGACAGGCATAGCAGTGTCAGCGTATGCAGATGACGTTTCTATGATGGTCAGGGATGGTCAGGATATGTAGGCACTAGAGACTAGTCTGAAGGTCTACGAGGGAGCTTTGTCAGCTAAGATAAACTGGGGTAAGAGCAAAGCTCTATTATGTGGGGCATGGGGGGATAGGGCCCCTCTGCTTCCAGGGGGTTTGCAGTGGGGTTATGAAGGGCTTAACATTTTCGGGGTGTATCTGGCCTCGGAGAGGTGGGTCAGGAAGAACTGGGAGGGGCTGTCACAGGCAGTGGTGTCAAGACTGACCAGGTGGAGGTGGCTCCTGTCCCAAGTGTCATATAGAGGGATGGTGCTGATAATCAACAACCTGGTGGCATCTTCCCTGTGGCATAAATTGGCTGTCCTCAACCCCCCTGTCGGTCTGCTTGCAGACCTGCAACGCAAGCTGGTGGATTTTTTCTGGTCGGGCCATCACTGGCTGAGGGCGGCAGTGTTGTACATGTCCGTCCACGAAGGAGGACAGGGCCTGGTGGAACTGGAGAGCAGGGTGGCTTCTTTCTGACTAAAGGCGGCGCAGAGACTGCTGTACCATACTGATATCGACTAGAGGGAACCAGCATGCGGGCTGCTGAGGAGAGCTGGCAGATTAGGGTTGGACCGGGAGCTGTTCCTCGTGAAGCTGGAGAGGCTGAGTATAGCAAGTCTCTCATACTTTTACTCTGCGGTGCTGAGGACCTGGCAGCTATTAAGGCCCACATGAGAAGGGGATGTGGAGCCTGGGCTGTGGGTGTGGGAGGAGCCTATCTTCCACAACCCAGCCATCCCTTTGAGATCGGTTCAGTCGGCCACCCTGCAGAGGCAACTGACGGCAGCAGGTTTACTAAGGCTGGGGGACCTGCGACTGCTGGGAGAGGAGGGGTGGAAAATCCCGGAAGTCTTGGCACAACAAACAGTAATAACGTCTCTTAGGCTGCTGGAGAGATTCCTGGAGGAGGTCCAGGAGGCACTGTCTGAGCCGGTAAGGTGGATGTTTAAGCGGCCAAAGGGGGAGGGGCCACCAATGTTTCCACCACTACAGGTGACGGCAGAGACTGGAGATTGGCAAGGGGGTCTGGAGGACTTGTTAGATTTTAACACTCCGAGCCTGGGGGAGTTTGAAGGGGTGGGAGGTAAAGCCCTCTACAACCTCTGCATTCAGGTAAGGAACATTAGGAGCCTAACAGGAGTGAAGGCACATCAGTGGCAGGGGGTATGTGGAGCGGAGTTTTAGATGGAGGGGGCTCTACAAACCAGTACCAAAGAGGTCAGGGGACCTCCAGTGGAGGGTTCTACATGGAGCCCTGGCCACTAACAGCTGTTTGGCACAGGTTGAACTGTTAGTCGGGCAGGGGTGTCCTTTCTGTGTTAWGAGTGAAACTTTGAAATATYTGTTTTCTGTGTGAGCTAGGTTAATGCCATTAATGTCTCTGTTAGAATGTCTGTGTAAGAGGTTGGGGGTGTGTTTACTGTTGATGTTTATAATGGGGTACAGGTATTCAAATAAGGAGAAGGCCAAATGTGTTTTGTTGAATTTTCTGTTTGCACAGGCAAAGTTGGCTATTTGGCTAACAAGGAGGAACAAGGTCAAACCCTTTACTTTATTTAATGGGATGATCTCTGCCTGCCTTAGGGTGGAATTTGAGTTCTATAAAATGATAAAAAGTGTGGAGATGTTTCAGGAGATATGATGTGTCGGTGGGCTGTCAGTATAGCTGGGGAAGACGTTTAAGATATACGGTTGTAGAAGTGGTGAGGTTTTGGTTATTGTGATGTGTGGTGTTGTTTTGTGTCGTGGGGTAGAGGGAAAGGTGAGTATGGTACATGTATGCAGTGCAGGATATATTTTGGTGGTTAATTGTAAGGGGAGGGTGGTGAGGTTTTAATGAAATTAGAATGTTTCATAAAAAAAAAACTGTCGCTCTCTGTGTGTTTGTATTTTCGTATAAACCTGTTTTTGCTTCGTCATCATGTGGTATTGTATGTAGATTGAGGAGAGATAAAAACAATTTAGGAAGCACGGCTTGGCAGGTCATGTTTCGTAGAACGCATGACTCGACCTTCGCCTCTCCCGAGCACGTTGGGGAGTTGCAGCAATGAGACAAGATCATAATTGGAGAGAAAAAGGGGGTAAAATACGCAAAAAGAASAAAGAAAAGAAAACACACACATACACGTCATTTAGCAACCGATCTAATGCAGAGCGACTTACAGTAGTGAGTGTATACATTTTCGTGCTGTGGGGCACACATACACACACACACACAACCACCATAATCTGACCCTAGCTCCAAAGCAACAAAGCACAGAAAAATGTCACAGTGATGCGAATAACTCCAAGTTATTGTACCTACCAGCTACTACACCTCTCCTGAGAACTCCAGAAACCAGATGACTGTAGAATACTACCACACAACCGCTACACTGCTGTACCCAGCCCAGACAGGGGGGAAAGAGAGAGACAGACACCACACAGCCCAGGGAGAAAGGAGGAGAGGAGAGATGGAGGAGAGGAGAATGTCTAGGACTGTTAATTGGGGACTCATATGGCCTACCAGGTATCCGATCCAGGTCGTCTGTGTGTATCCAGACTGTGTTAGCCCACTGAACTAAAGTCTGTGTTGGCTCTGAGTGCTGATGTGGGTCTTCCAAAATGGTAGGGCAAAGCAYGAAGCGTCACATTCACGTTGTCAGCATCAATTTGTATTTGAATTTATTAAGGATCCCCATTAGCTGCTGCCAATCATTATTCTGAAGACATAAATATCCTGCCTCATACGGTATCATATTCTTGATCCAAGATGACGTAGCAGTTAGACATGTGTTTTTGTCTTGTCCCGTCCCGTGTATATACCGCTTTTCTTCCTATATATTTTAATCTCACTTTCCTTCTACGGACTGAATATACTCTCRTCCAACCCGCCTCACCCAATATGGTACGAATCTGCTATTTTTATACTTTAGAACCGGAACCCCCATCAGAAGATAGCCAGCGAACTAGCTACCAGCTAGTAGTCAGTTAGCCACTGCTAGCGGTCCTCACCGTTAACTCGGACATCAGCCAGCCTCAACCCGGTCAATTCCTGCCAGTCTGTACAGCGCGATATCAACCCAGAGCATATTGGACTGATTTTTCTCTACCACATCTCCGGATTCCTACCGCAAGCTCTGAACCTTTACACCGGATCATCGCAGCTAGCTAGCTGCTATCAGAGTGGCTACTCCTGGCTAACGTCTCTGTCCCGAAGCAAGCACCAGTTAGCCTGGAGCTAGCCTCAAGCTAGGCCCATCTCCCGGCTAGCCAAAGAGGTCTACCAACCAAATCCTGGGCTACAATACCTCTTTTTCCAATTGGCCTGGACCCTTTACTGCCGACACGGAGCCCCGCCGATCCATCACAACTGGTCTGCCAACGTAACCGTCCAAGGTGGTTTCAACAGGCTATTCCATTGCAACGTCGCCGGATGCCCATCTGCTAGCCCCGGCCCGCTAGTTGTCTGAATCGCCTAGCATAGCAGCGACTACGGAATTGGCTTCCTGACTCATCTAGTGCTACTCATTGGACCCTATGATCACTCGGCTACACATGCCTCTCCCTAATGTCAATATGCCTTGTCTATTGCTGTTTTGGTTAGTGATTATTGTCTAATTTCACTGTAGAGCCCCTAGCCCTGCCCAATATGTCTTAGATAGCCCTACTGTTCCATCCCCCACACATGCGGTGACCTCACCTGGCATAACTGGTGCCTCTAGAGACAAAACCTCTCTCATCGTCACTCAATGCCTAGGTTTACCACCACTGTACTCACATCCTACCATACCCTTGTCTGTACATTATGCCTTGAATCTATTCTTCCGCGCCCAAAAAATCTGCTCCTTTTACTCTCTGTTCCAAAGGCACTAGACGACCAGTTCTTAAAGCCTTTAGCCGAACCTTATCCTACTCCTCCTCTGTTCTTCTGGTAATGTAGAGGTTAACCCAGGCCCTGCAGCCCCCAGAACCACTCTCATTCCCCAAGCGCTCTCATTGGTTTACTTCTGTAAACATAAAAGCCTTGGTTTCATGCATGTTAACATTAGAAGCCTCCTCTCCAAGTTTGTTTTATTCACTGCTTTAGCAGCCCTGATGTCCTAGCCGTGTCTGAATCATGGCTTAGGAAGGCCACCAAAAATCCTGAAATTTCCATTCCCAACTTTAACATCTTCTGACAAGATATAACTGCCAAAGGGGGCAGAGTTGCAATCTACTGCAGAGTTCTGTCATACTATCCAGGTCTGTGACCAAATAATTCGAACTTCTACTTTTAAAAATCCACCTTTCCAGAAACAAGTCTCTCACCTATACCGCGTGTTATAGACACCCTTCAGCCCCCAGCTGTGRCCTGGACACTATATGTGAATTGATTGCCCCCCTACTATCTTCAGAGTTCGTACTGTTAGGTGACCTAAACTGGGAAATGCTTAACACCCCGGCCGTTCTACAATCTAAGCTAGATGCCCTCAATCTCACACAAATCATCAAGGAACCTACCAGGTACAACCCTAAATCCGTAACCATGGGCACCCTCTTAGATATCATCCTGACCAACTTGTTCTCTAAATACACCTCTGTTGTCTTCAACCAGGATCTCAGTGATCACTGCCTCATTACCTGCGTGCGTAATGTGTCCGTGGTCAAACGACCACCGCCTCATCACTGTCAAACGCTCCCTAAAACACTTCAGCGAGCAGGCCTTTCTGGGTATCCTACAAGGATATTGACCTCATCCCGTCAGCAGAGGATGCCTGGTTGCTCTTTAAAAGTGCTTTCCTCGCCATCTTAAATAAGCATGCCCCATTCAAAAAATGTAGAACTAAGAACAGATATTGCCCTTGGTTCACCCCAGACTTGACTGCCCTTGACCAGCACAAAAACGTCCTGTGGCGTTCTGCATTAGCATCGAATATCCCCCGGGATATGCAACTATTCAGGGAACCAATATACTCAGTCAGTTAGGAAAGGTAAGGTTAGCTTTTCAAACAGAAATGTGCATCCTGTAGCACTAATTCCAAAAAGTTTTGGGACACTGTAAAGCCCATGGAGAAAAAGAGCACCTCCTCCCAGCTGCCCACTGCACTGAGGCTAGGGAACACTGTCACCACCGCTAAATCTACGATAATCGATAATTTCAATAAGAATCTTTCTACGGCTGGCCATGCTTTCCACCTGGCTACCCCTACCCAGGCCAACAGCTCAGCACCCCCTGCAGCAACTTGCCCAAGCCCCCCCCCCCCCCCCACTTCTCCTTCACCCAAATCCAGACAGCTGATGTTTTGAAAGAGCCGAAATTGTTGCAACCCCTATTACTAGCCTGTTCAACCTCTCTTTCGTATCGTCTGGGATCCCAAAAGATTGGAACGCTATCGCGGTCATCCCCCTCTTCAAAGGGGGAGACACTCTAGACCCAAACTGTTATAGACCTATATCCATCCGGCCCTGCCTTTCTAAAATCTTTGAAAGCCAAGTCAACAAACAGACTACTCAGCAAACTACTCAGCAAACTGGATGTAGTCTATCACAGTGCCATCCGTTTTGTCACCAAAGCCCCAAATACTACCCACCACTGCGACCTGTATGCTCTCGTTGGTTGGCCCTCACTACATATTCGTCGCCAAACCCACTGGCTCCAGGTCCTCTATAAGTCTTTGCTCTGTAAAGCCCCGCCTTATCTCAGCTCACTGGTCACCATAGCAACTACCCACCCGTAGCACGCGCTCCACCAGGTATATTTCACTGGTCATCCCCAAAGCCAACCCTTCATTTGGCAGCCTTTCCTTACAGTTCTCTGCTGCCAATGACTGGAATGAATTGCAAAAATGCATACCTCCCTACTCTTCTACATTTGCACACACTGTACATAGATTTTTCTATTGTGTTATTGACTGTACGTTGGTTCATGTGTAACTCTGTGTTGTTGTTTTTGTCGCACTGCTTTGCTTTATCTTGGCCAGATCGCAGTTGTAAATGAGAACWTGTTCTCAACTGGCCTACCTTTTAAATAATAATAATTCAGCCAAAGGACACACGACAGTCGCACGGACACACAGACACAAACGTAACATCTCTATCTCTCAGTCTATTTCTTGACGTGAGGCTGTAGATATGAAAGCTGTGCGTTGTGTTCTACAGGGAATACCTATTCTCATGTTTTAAGGGGAAAATAGAGATAAAACCGGTTATGTTATATGTTTGTCGCCCATGTGCCTTCTTACTCTGTTACGATGTAAATTTGGACCAGTTCAGCCCCGTCTGTTCCTCTGCCACCATCACACAGCCAGGAATCAGAAGCCTCTCCGTCAGACATGTGACTTTATTAGTTAACCAGTGTGTCTTTGCTTCCTCTTTTACCCAAGTAGGTCACCCTTGATACAAGTCAGTATTTGATGTCCCTCCATGTCTGAGGACCTTGGGAGATGAAGTGAAAACCGTTTACTAGGGGTAACAGTGAGTGCTGTTACCTTCAAGTAGGCTTTGGTGTTGCAAGGGTGTTGTGGAAGGGGATGGCAGATGGTTGTAAGGATCTGTCTCTGGTTACAAAGGTTGCATGTTCAAATCCAGTGATAGAAAGTAGGTTTTTATATTTTTGTTTTAAGCCTATCCCAAACCTTAACCCAGGGTTTCCAAAACGTGGTCCTCGGTCCCCAAGGAGTGCACGTTTTTACCCTAGCACTACACAGCTGATTCAAATAATCAACTAATGATAAAGCTTTCATAATTTGAATTAGCTGTGTAGTATTAGGGTAAAAACCAAAATGTTGCCTTTACCATAACCATTAGGAGTTAATGCATAACCTTATGAATTCAGAGTTAATGCCTAAACTTAACCTTGGAACAAAGAAGAYAAATAACCAAACACTTTGAAATTTGACGTTTGGAACAACGTAAAAATTTGATGTTTGAGATTTGGAGTTTTCAGCTCTTACATCTGCAACTGCAAATTTGATTTTCACATGTGAACTTGCAATTCCACATGTGAACGTGAGATTTTCACATGAGAAAGTACTTTGTGGATAGGATTGGCCACCCTGTGATGATCTGTTATAATACATTAGAGACTGAACTTCTCAAGTAGCCAACAGCAGGAGACACAACAGGCCAGCCTAAACAGGTGAGGGATATGCTGGATCTCTGGGTGGCGCGCAGGGACACTCCTCAGGCTAAATATAGGAGTAGGAGCCAGTGGAGCAGAAGACTGGGGGTTAATGAGGGATGCAGTTATGCATTATTCACAATAGTTAATCACTGCTGTCCTGTCACACACAGTCACACACTACTGTCACATAGTGGAGAAGGGAGGGAGGGAGTGGAGAGGGATCCCAGGAGAGGAGAGGGATCATGGTGAGGTAGGTAATGAACAGCAGTGTGTCTCAATAACACAATCTAATCTAAAGTCCAAAGCACCCATTGGCCAGCGAAGAGAATTTACTCTGAGACAGAGAGTCAGTCATCACCCGCCTTTCCCTCGTCACCGTCTCTCTCTGTTTTTCTCTCTCGCGCTCTCCCATTTTCATACTCATAGGTACAGCAACTACACAGCACCTACACACACACGTGTAGAAGAGTTGACACAGCTCCTCAGGGTTCACGGTAACAAATACTTCAGCTTGTCATAAAACAGCTGACAGAGTGACTGACTATCATTCTGTTATCGCTTCTATAACCCATACACATCCACTACTGAAGAGCTCTCACACACCTACGCGCGCGCACACACACACACACACACACCACACAACACACACACACACACACACACACACACACACACACACACACACACACACACTTTTGGCCCTCAGAGAGGAGTTATATACAGTTGGATTCTCTGGCAGATAGGATATGGGTCATTATTGGTCGTTTGTGCTCAGGACATATTTGCATATTTGAAGTTCCAAGAATTGTACAAACACACACACAAACAAACACATATTGTGTGGACAAGGACAAACACACACACACACACACACACATCATGTATGCAGCGTGAATGATTAGGACATTCCCATTCTGAATTGTTTCACACTCAGTGTTTGAGCACCCTGTCCTCGGGAGGACTGTCACGTGAGTGTGTGTCGTTGTGTGTGTGTGTGAGTAGGTAATGATGGTGTACTAACGCAGAGTCCCACCTTGCCACAGAAAACCCTCTCGTGGCCATCCATCATACTACCACTGCTAATGATAGTCATACATACTACTCATGGGGAGGGGGGATAGAGAAGCAGCCAGCATGAAGAGAGGAGTAAATGTGCTGCCACAGACAGGTGGAGTGAAGGAGTGTGTATGTGTGACTGGAATAGGCAATCAGACACCCACCTCCGTCCCTTACACACTAGTAATTAAAATCAAATCGTATTTGTCACGTGTGCCAAATACAACAGGTGTAGACCTTACAGTGAAATGTTTKTTTACAGGCTCTAACCAACAGTGCAATTTTTAAGTTAAAAAAAGGTATTAGGTGAACAATAGATAAGTAAAGAAATAAAAACAACAGTAAAAAAGACAGTGAAAAATAACAGTAGCGAGACTATAACAGTAGCGAGGCTATATACAGTAGCGAGGATATAACAGTAGCGAGGCTATATACAGTAGCGAGGCTATATACAGTAGCGAGGCTATATACAGTAGCGAGGCTATATACAGTAGCGAGGCTATATACAGGCACCGGTTAGACGGGCTGATTGAGGTAGTATATACATGTAGATATGGTTAAAGTGACTGCATATATGATAAACAGAGAGTAGCAGTAGCGTAAAAGAGGGGTTGGCGGGGGACACAATGCAGATAGTCCYGATAGCCAATGTGCGGGGGCACCGGTTAGTCGGGCTAATTGAGGTAGTATGTACATGAATGTATAGTTAATGTGACTATGCATATATGATAAACAGAGAGTAGCAGCAGCGTAAAAAGAGGGGTTGGGGGGGGTGGCACACAATGCAAATAGTCCGGGTAGCCATTTGATTTCCTGTTCAGGACGTCTTATGGCTTGGGGGTAAAAACTGTTGAGAAGCCTTTTGGTCCTAGACTTGGCACTCCGGTACCACTTGCCATGCGGTAGCAGAGAGAACAGTCTATGACTGGGGTGGCTGGGGTCTTTGACAATTTTTAGGGCCTTCCTCTGACACCGTCTGGTATAGAGGTCCGGGATGGGAGGAAGCTTGGCCCCAGTGATGTACTGGGCCGTACGCACTACCCTCTGTAGTGCCTTGCGGTCGGAGGCCGAACAATTGCCGTACCAGGCAGTGACGCAACCAGTCAGGATGCTCTTGATGTTGCAGCTGTAGAACCTTTTGAGGATCTGAGGACCCATGCCAAATCTTTTTAGAGGGGGAATAGGCCTTGTCGTGCCCTCTTCACGACTGTCTTGGTGTTTTTGGACCATTCTAGTTGTTGGTGATGTGGACAACCAAGGAACTTGAAGCTCTCAACCTGCTCTACTACAGTCCCATCTATGAGAATGGGGGCATGCTCGGTCCTCCTTTTCCCGTAGTCCACAATCATCTCCTTTGTCTTGGTTACATTGAGGGAGAGGTTGTTATTCTGGCACCACCCGACCAGGTTTCTGACCTCCTCCCTATAGGCTGTCTCGTCGTTGTCGGTGATCAGGCCTACCACTGTTGTGTCGTCTGCAAACTTAATGATGGTGTTGGAGTCGTGCCTGGCCACGCAGTCGTGGGTGAACAGGGAGTACAGGAGGGGACTGAGCACGCACCCCTAAGGGGCTCCAGTGTTGATGATCAGCGTGGCAGATGTGTTGCTACCTACTCTCACCACCTGGGGGCGGCCCGTCAGGAAGACCAAAACCAGTTGCAGAGGGAGGTGTTTAGTCCCAGGGTCCTTAGCTTAGTGATGAGCTTTAAGGGTACTATGGTGTTGAACGCTGAGCTGTAGTCAATGAATAGCATTCTCATGTACAGTAGGTGTTACATTTACATTTACATTTAAGTCATTTAGCAGACGCTCTTATCCAGAGCGACTTGTGTTCCTTTTGTCCAGGTAGGAAAGGGCAGTGTGGAGTGCAATAGAGATTGCATCATATTTTGATCTGTTTGGGCGGTATGCAAATTGGAGTGGGTCTAGTGTTTCTGGGATAATGGTGTTGATGTGAGCCATTACCAGCCTTTCAAAGCACTTAATGGCTACGGACGTGAGTGCTACGGGTCTGTAGTCATTTAGGAAGGTTGCCTTAGTGTGCTTGGGCACAGGGACTATGGTGGTCTGCTTGAAACATGTTGGTATTACATACTCAATCAGGGACATGTTGAAAATGTCAGTGAAGACAACTTACAGTTGTTCAGCACATGCCCAGAGCATGGTAATCCGTATAGCATGGTAATCCGTCTGGCCCCGCAGCCTTGTGAATGTTGACCTGTTTAAAGGTCTTACTCACGTCGGCTACGGAGAAATTAGGGAGAACTGATTTAAGTTTCCCTGCATTAAAGTCTCCGACCACTAGGAGCGCCGCCTCTGGGTGAGCGGTTTCCTGTTTGCTTATTTCCTTATACATCTGACTGAGTGCGGTCTTAGTGCCAMCATCCGTCTGTGGTGGTAAATAAACAGCCACGAAAAGTATAGCTGAAAACTCTCTAGGCAAATAGTGTGGTCTGCAGTTTATCATTAGATACTCTACTTTTAGGCGAGCAAAATCTAGAGACTTCCTTAGATTTCGTGCACCAGCTGTTGTTTACAAATATGCACAGACCGGCCCCCCTCGTCTTACTGTTCTATCTAGCCGGTGCAGCGTATATCCCGCAAGCGGAATATCCATGTCATCATTCAGCCACGATTCCGTGAAACATAAGATGTTACAGTTTATGTCCCGTTGGTAGGATATTCGTGATCGTACCTCGTCTAATTTATTGTCCAATGATTGCACGTTGGCGAGTAATATTGATGGTAATGGCAGCTTCCCACTCGCCTTCTGCCAATCCTTACGAGGCACCCCGCTCTGTGTCCTCTGTACCTGCGTCTCTTCCTCTTGCCAATAACTGGGATGTTGGCCTTGTCGGGTGTTCGGAGAATGTCCTGTCCTCGTCCTGCTTGTTGAAGAAAAAATCTTAGTCTAATCCGAGGTGAGTGATCGCTGTCCTGATATCCAGAAGCTCTTTTTTGCCGTTAGATACAGTTGCAGAAACATTATGTACAAAATAAGTTACAAATAACGTGAAAAACCCCCACATAATAGCACAATTGGTTGGGTGCCCGTAAAACTGCTGCCATTTCTTCCGGTGCCATTTTCTACACTGTTCGTTGTAAACAGTCCTCCAAAAAGGAAGGATCATAGCTTGCTAGTTCCTGTTATTAAAAGGCTGAGAAACATTGATCTAAAATTCTCCCTCCCCTTCTCTCCTTCCTCCTCCCATTTACTCCCCAAGTCTCCCACAGAGGTGAAAGAGAAACACTATGGTGAACTTTCTACCTCTACCTTTTTCTCTCTTCTTCCCTCTCTTCCTCTGCTACCATCTGTACAGTAACAGGTGTGTGTGACTGATGTGTTCCCTGTAGCACTGCCTGCAGCAGCACAGTCTCTAGAGAACTGTCTCTATTCTCTCTACATCTAATACCTCCTCTCTCTATCGCTTTCTCTCTCTATCGCTTTCTCTCGGCTGGTTGTGCGACTCGAGGACTGGTGTGAATTGTGTTATTGTAGGCGGGCTGTGTGTGTGTGTGTGTGTGTGTGTGTGTGTGTGTGTGTGTGTGTGTGATGTGTTGTGTGGTGTGTGTGTGGTGTGGTGTGTGTGTGTGTGTGTGTGTGTGTGTGTGTGTGTGTGTGTGTGTGTGTGTGTGTGTGTGTGTGTGTGTGTGTGTGTGTGTGTGTGTGTGTGTGTGTTTGGGGTTTGCAGCCATGTAGCACTCTCTGTGGTGGAGTTTTATTAATTAGTGCCACCTGAGTGTCTTGTGTGTGTGTGTCGTCTGCTCCATCCACATCTCGTTAGTCTCACAGGTGAGTAATTAAACACACCGAAACACCTGGATCTGTTTCTCCTCTCCTCCCTCGTTCCTTCCCTCCCTCCTCCCATCAGTCTTCTCCTTCCTCATTGCTCCCTCCTGTCATCTTAGTTAGAGCCACACCTCTGAGATCTCCCTGGTCCAATCACAACACAGACACAGGATGGCTCCTCCTCATTGAGATGTCACCAGTTAATACTGACTCTAACCTTAACCTCCTCCTCTCCTCTCCCCTCTCCTGTCCTCTCCCCTGTAGTCTCTCCTCCTTTAGTCTCTCCTCTCATTTCTCCCCCTCTCTTCCTCTCTCCTGTCCTCTCTCTTCCTCTCGCCTCCTCCTCTTCTGTCCTATTCTCTCTCTGACTCTCTCTGACCCTAACTACTCTTAACTTCTCTCCTTTCCTCATCTCCTCCTCTCCTCTCCATCTCCACCTATCCTCTCCTCATCTCCACCTCTCCATCTCCACTTCTCCATCTCCACATCTCCATCTACACCTCCACCTCACATCTCCTTTCCTCTCTTATCAGTTTGTCTATGCTGTACGTGTGTACAATGTGCATCTGGAGGAAACATGTACACACGCACAGAAGATTCAACAGAAACCGCTGTGCAATATGAAACTCTGAAGGCCACATTCAAAGCTACTGCCTGTATATCTGAGCTGTCTTATACACAGCAGGAGACAACGCAGATTAAACTGGTGTTCCCTGTTTTGGAGGAGGAGGAATGCTACAAACACAGACCCTGAGGACAGGAGGGATGGAAGAAGGGAGGGAGTGAGAGATGGTGGAGTGGAGGGGGTACAGGGTTAGGGTTATGTTACGGAAAGGGAGGATAAGAGGCAGAAGTCAGACTAATAAGACAGAGGTCACAAAAGACAAGAGAGAGAGAGAATCCTCTGGAGGGAAGTCCATTCCTTTGGCCCAGCCAGCCAGCTCTCTCTCCCTTTTTTTCTTAAATTTTTTCATCCCCCCCATCTCCCCCTCCTCTCTCTCTGTCTTGCAGCCAGCAGAAGCTCTCCTCTGGGACATGTAACAAAACCAGCCCCTCCTCTCATTGAATACATTATCTTTTGTGTTCTTGAATAAAGAGAAAATGCCAAAATAACAGCCACCTCTCTCCTCTCTACACAGCAGGATAAAAGGACTGAAAGGACTGAATAAAAACAGGAATTAGAATGTAGTTTATAAACCTTTGTTTTACTCTTCCCTCCGACACTTTTTAATGTCATACAGAGCATGTAATACCTCTGGGGTCTACCAGGGCACAGCGCAGGGTGTGTGTGTGTGTGTGTGTGTGTGTGTATGTGTATGTGTGTGTGTCTGTGGTACTGTCGTGGGCAGGAGAGGGGGTACTTTGGGCTAAATGAGGATGCAGGAAAACATGAGTTAATTAATGTGTTAATGTGCTGTGACTCCTGTGTACACTACTAGGTCTCAGAGAGAGGGAGGAAGAGGAAAAGGGGGGAGAGGAAGGGGAGGAGGAGGAGATTAGAGAGGAGTAGAGAAAGAGGAGGAGGGAGGTGGAAAAGGAGAGGAAGAAGATGGGAAGGTGGAGGGAAAAGACAGGGACATTGTATTCCACCTCTCTCCCTCTTTCTATCCCTCTGTAAAGTAGCGTGCATGATGAGCTGAAATGGCACCTGGTATGACTGAGTGAGAGAATCTCCACTTCAAATTAGAGCCTCTCTGAAGCATCAATATGGGCAGAGAGAGACAGAGAGAGGGGGGAATACTTCACTTCTCCCTTGCTCTCTCTCTCACTGCCTACATTTGAGTCATTAGAAGAATATTGCATATATCTCTACCCCTCTCTCACTTTTTCAATTCAAATGACAAGTTACATTGCATCCGACAGCATGGTACATTAACAATTTAATTTGAATTGCAGTTTCTCTGATTCAATTTGGCATCCTGTCCCTGTTCAACTCAGCTCAACTCAACCTGCCTCAGTCAGATGAGAGGAAGGGTGTCTGGCAACTGAGAGGAGAGGGTGGGTAGGGGGAGCGAGAGAGGAGAAAGGGGAGGGGAGAGAGAGAAGAGGGAGAGAGAGAAGAGAGACGGGAGTGTAGTCACCCCATTTCCAAACACTCAGTAATACAATGTGATCCCCCCACACACCAACACCTACCCAAACCTCAGCATAGCAAACATTATTTCAAACATTTTGATTCCACACAGCCAATCGAACAACAAGG
>NW_019943255.1:131137-147951 GCF_002910315.2 Salvelinus sp. IW2-2015 | reverse complement strand
GTGTGTGTGTGTGTGTGTGTGTTAAAGGGTTAGGGAAGCCCTGTGATACTGTCCAGTGTTGTCTATTTGGCTTGGAGAGAGAGGTAGAGGGACGGAGGTAGAGTGAGGGAGAGGAATGGAAAGAGGGATGGAGAGACAGGGCGAGGAGGGATAGAGAGAGGTTGTGTGCTGCACTGCTGCTGCTGTTAATACTGTGCAACAAACAGATTGTGAGTATTTAATCTGATTACATATTACAATATAGTCAGATTAATAGCCTCTGGATATCCTGCTCTAATCCTCTCTCTCTCTCTCTCTCCCTGCTCATATCTCTGCCACAACTATACCGTCTCTTTGGTTGTCTAACGTTAGGCCAGGGGTGGCCAACTCTCCTTCTGCACAGTTTTCTCCAGCACACCTGATTTGACTAATCAATGTCCTGATGAGCAGCTCAATAGCTGAATCAGATGTGTTAGAGCAGGGCAGGAGCAAAAACTTGCACATCCCTTACCTCTCCAGGAAGAGGGTTGCTCTCTCACAGCTCACCTGCCTATAGCCAGACAATCACTGATGCCAGTCCCCTAAAATACACACACACACTAAAAACACCCACCCACACACACACCCAGCAGCCCCCCATTACCGAGGTACCATGAGCATCAGAGGAGAATGGCTGGTGCTTTTATTCTCTCATCCTGCCTCTCCTCCTGTAAAGGTATTCCTCTGTCTAATTAAGGAGCTGGGAATGTTACACACACCAAGCCAGGATCAATGTTACACACACACCAAGCCAGGATCAATGTTACACACACCAAGCCAGGATCAATGTTACACACACATCAAGCCAGGATCAATGTTACACACACCAAGCCAGGATCAATGTTACACACACACCAAGCCAGGATCAATGTTACACACACACCAAGCCAGGATCANGCCAGGATCAATGTTACACACACCAAGCCAGGATCAATGTTACACACACACCAAGCCAGGATCAATGTTACACACACACCAAGCCAGGATCAATGGGATGGGCATCCAGTCAATTCCCTTCCTCCTTCCCTCCTATCATCTCCTCCCTCCCTTCCTCCCTCCATTCCCTGCCTTCCTTAATCTTCTTCCCATTCCTACCTTCATGCTCATTCCTTCCCTTCTCTCCTTATCCTACACCAGAACATTGATATTTCTCAGTGGACATCAATTTAGGTAAAAGCATAAAACAAAGGTATTTGTGTGTCGTTTAAGTTAGAACCCAGCCTATGGGAGAATTGTACAGAACTCAGACCTATTGGAGAACTGTACAGAACTCAGCCCTATGGGAGAACTGTACAGAACTCAGACATATGGGAGAACTGTACAGAACTCAGCCCTATTGGAGAACTGTACAGAACCCATCCCTATTGGAGAATTGTACAGAACTCAGCCCTATGGAAGAACTGTACAGAACTCAGCCCTATTGGAGAACTGTACAGAACTCAGCCCTATTGGAGAACTGTACAGAACTCAGACATATGGGAGAACTGTACAGAACTCAGCCCTATTGGAGAACTGTACAGAACTCAGCCCTATTGGAGAACTGTACAAAACTCAGCCCTATTGGAGAACTGTTCAGAACCCATCCCTATTGGAGAACTGTACAAAACCCAACCCTATGGAAGAACTGTACAGAACCCAACCCTTTTGGAGAACTGTACAGAACCCAACCCTATGAAAGAACTGTACAGAACCCAACCCTTTTGGAGAACTGTACAGAAACCCAGCCATATTGGAGAACTGTTCAGAACCCATGCCCTTATTTGGAGAACTGTAGACAAAACCAACCCTATGGAAGAACTGTAACAGAACCCAACCTTTTGGAGAACTGTACAGAAACCATACCCTTGAAAGAACATGTACGACCAACCCTTTTGAGAACTGTACAGAACCCAACTTTTGGAGAAACTGTACAGAACCCAGCCCTATTGGGACTGTTCAGAAACCCAGCCTATTAGAGAACTGTGACAGAACCCACCCTATGAAGGAAACTGTGCAGAACCCAACCCTTTAGGAGAACTGTACAGACCCATACCCTAATGAAAGAAACTGTAGCAGGAAACCCAACCGCTTTTGGAGAACGTACAGAACCGCAACCCTTTTGGAGAACTTGGTAGCAGGAACCCATGGACACCGCTATTGGAGAACTGTGGAACGCCAGCCCTATGGGAGAATGTGCAGCAGACCCAGCCTATGTAAGGAACTGTAGAGAAAAACCCACCGCTATAATGATTCGACACTTTAGAATACGCTTTGGAGACTTACAAACCGCCTATTGAGACGGGAGACCAGTAGGGCGACTGGCGAAGCCTGAATGTAGCCAAGCAACCGCGATAGATGTACTTAATACTCCCTGAAAAGTGACTTACATGAAGAGAGAGGAGAGAGAGGAGAAGAGAGAGGAGGAGGAGGAGAGAGAGAGAGAAGAGAGAGAGAGAGAGAGAGAGGGGAAAAAGAGAAGAGAGAGAAGAGAGAGAGAGGAGAGAGAGAGAAGAGAGAGAGGAGAGAGAGAGAGAGAGAGGAGAGAGAGAGGAGAGAGAGAGAGAGAGAGAGAGAGATACTTGTGTTTTTCTTGAGGGTTTCCTACACATGCACTCGCGTTTTCTATGGTGACCTGAAGCTTGCCCTGCTGGGCCCACAAAGACTGAAGTAAGAGGCCTCAAATGCACACACACACACACAACACACACAACACACACACACACACACAACACAACAAAAACCACAACACACACACACACACACACACACACACACACACACACAACACACACACACACACACACACACACACACACACACACACAACACACACACACACACACACACACACACGCTGGACTGGATTCTAAAGTAGCTTCAAAGGTTCCAGAGGCAGACCAGGTAACCTGAGAGGTGAGGAGACAAGTGGAAGGACTGAAACATCTGCAGACAAACACAAACACACAGACACTCACACGCAGGTACACACACATTACTGACTAGGTGGTAAGAGCTGGCAGGAAGAGAGGCCGATGTAACACTGTAGAGGTGTGACAACACCTCACTAATAGCTAGCTCTGATTCATCCTGAGACACACACACACACACACACTAATAGCTAGCTAGTGGTGAATCCTCCACAATGGATCGCCAGACGGGGGAAGAGACAAAAAGAGAGAGCAACGAAGAAGAGTGTAAAACCCGAGAGAATGTTTTCCCACAGTGATACCCGGGTCTATATTCCCCATTATAGTATGTTTACTATGTCCATCATTCACATACTTTCTTTTCAGAAAACGCTCCATTGCCATGACCCTCCATTGACCAATCACACCTAAGAAATACGTTACCATGGTAGCAAGGGAGCTTTGGCCTTGGTGGAGCTGCTGGCTGAGGGAAGTGTGTGTGTGTTGGTGATTTGTCTCCTGTCACACACACACCCTAACTCTGGGGCGAAAGAAAAATGTGTGGTCTGCCTTCTGTCATATCCCATCACCCTCCATTTCTCTTTACCAAATGAGGCGTTGTGAAGTGGACAACATGCTGTCCCACACTGCACACCCCTCATCCTACCAAACARTCATGTGTAGCACATGGGGATGTGTGAAACTTATTCCTCAGTCTGAAGTGTCCCCACTTTCGCAAGCGAATAGCTAGCTTTTCACGTGGCGCTGACTGGTAAGACGTTTGGGTGGTCACATGTGCTAGCAAGGAAGAGGTCCTGGGTGCGAGCCGAATCAGGAGGAAGTGGTACTCGCTAAGTGTAACGGATGTGAAATGGCTAGCTAGTTAGCGGTGGTGCGCGCTAATAGCGTTTCAATCGGTTACGTCACTCGCTTTGAGACCTTGAAGTAGTGGTTCCCCTTTCTCTGCAAGGGCCGCGGCCTTTGTGGAGCATTGGGTAACGATGCTTCGTGGGTGACTGTTGTTGATGTGTGCAGAGGGTCCCTGGTTCGCGCCCGGGTCGGGGCGAGGGGACGGACGTAAAGTTWAACTGTTACATTGATGCTGTTGACCCGGATCACTGGTTGCTGCGGAAAAAGGAGGAGGTCGAAAGGGGGGTGAGTGTAACAGATGTGAAATGGCTAGCTAGTTAGCGGTGGTGCGCGCTAATAGTGTTTCAATAGGTTACGTCACTCGCTTTGAGACCTGAAGTAGTGGTTCCCCTTGCTCTGCAAGGGCAGTGGCCTTTGTGGAGCATTGGGTAACGTTGCTTCGTGGGTGACTGTTGTTGTTGTGTGCAGAGGGTCCCTGGTTCGCGCCTGGGTCGAGGGGACGGACTAAAGTTAAACTGTTACATAAGCAAGCAGGATGACGTCCTTTAGGCACGCACACACAGAGTGGATTGAACAGAAACAGACGCAGGCAGTTGCCTGCATGGATGAAGACTTAGTGGACAGATTCTGTATAGCGGCTAGAGCAAGACTGAGGAGCAGCTATAGCTCTAGTGCGTGTGCGTTTAGGCGATTAATACGGCTTTCAGCTGCAGCGGAGCCATGCACAGACCGACTGGGATGCCTATTCACAAGATCTTTCTTTCTATCCTACCCTTTCTCTCTCTCTCCACCTCTCTCTCCCCCTAGCCGCTGACAGAGTAGTATTCATTACATTTCTCCTCCGGTTGCTGATCAATATCAGAACAGCCCAGTTACACTTCAACTCATTCTCCTCAAGGCAGGATCCAGCACTGAGGTCATTCAACAGCCTGAGAGAGGAAAAGAGAGGCTCCCTAACTTGGCGCGATAGCAGCAAACAACTGCCTGCTCTCTCCCGATTTCTGTAACACACACACACACACACACACCAAGTAGAACCCGACTGCCTTAAAATGGAACGCTAGACGATTTAGAGACATCTGATCATTTTGTGGAAAAACATTGTCATCTTTCACGAATTTATAGACAACAGTGAGAAAGCACAGGAATATCCGCATAACCACACTCACTCACGCACACTCACTGAAATATGTCAATGCAGCAAACAACTGCCTGCTCTCTCCCGATTTCTGTAACACACACACACACACACACACCATGAGAGTAATTTCTACACACTGTAAAGTCTAAAGCTTACTTTTAAAGACTTTCTTTTCCAACCATTAAACCCTGATGCAGCAGCAGTGGAGATCTGCGCTGCAGTGAATATTATAAAACATTATTCTACAGGCTGTCTGTCTGGAAAAACATCCGATTTACAAAACACCTGCCATGCACCGTTGTGACATTCTGCAGCGATATTTCTATGCTAATCTGCGTAAAACTAAAGCTTTAATTTCGTCCAAATGCCTTTTCATCACTGGTTTACCTTCTTACTGCCGGTCCGAGATTGAGTAGGCCTACTGTTAGTTCCCATTCTGCTGRGAGGTTACAATCCACAACCATCCCCGTTATTCCCAACATCCACAAACAAGGTTTCAGAAGKGGTTATCCACTTTCCCATCCCAGGGATAGTGACTGAATCCCGCCTACATCCCACTACCCCGATATAAAAAAATAAAAAAACTGTGTCAGGATTTCCTATTTCCGCGCGAAATTTCCCTTTATTCTAGCCCCCCTTTTTTTCGTGGTTACCTCTCTCTCTCCTTCCCTCTGTTCGGCTGCCGCTGAAGTTGCCTAGTTACCTCTCTCTGTAGGGTAGCTCAGAACACCAGGGCTGACAGCCAATCAGAAAGCAGGGTGCGTGTTAACTATTTTTCTGCTGGGCTGTCCTGGTTTCGTGGTTGCAGGGGAGGTAAAAAAAAAGAGTATCAAAAACCGAGATGCGTAAGAAAACTGAAAGTAGAGAGAGAGAGAGTTGGATGGATGAGAGTTAAAAAACAGATAGAAATGTCAAAACAAGACTAGAACAACACATCTGAATTTGTCTCGAAGGAGGAAAGTGAAATATATTGTGTGGGGTGTTGATAATCAGAATTGGCTGACGAATACAGGTCATAGAAAAACATTTTGAACCTTAATCTTAATTAAGATTTTTAAATCTAGTTATGATGGTTCAACACGTTAAATACTTCCACTTATGTTTGGTACATTTCCCTGTTTTAAACATAAATCCCCAAAGTCTTGTTACAGTGTTTGTATTCAAGATCAGGATTTTATATACGGCTATTAGCATTCATCAGTAAATTGACTTGAAAGTGCAAACCGGAGTGCGAATTATACCGTGACATTCAGGCGATCTCTATGTTTTTAACGGGACATCCTATGTCTGTGTGGACAAACATCTTTTATGTGCTTTATAGCAAAGACATGTAATTTCACTGTAAAATGTATTACCGTTAATGTGTCATGAACACAACCAGATTATATTTTTAACTGATTGTCAAACAAATCTCTTCAAAAAGTAAGTTAAATTGATTACCTGCGCACATTCTTCTACTCCAGCAGTCGAACTGTGCACCCGCCATTTGAATGAGAAGGGACATCTATTTTCAAACATCATAAGTGTAATGACATTCCGCCTACAAATTGGTGTGTATTCAAGGATGCCAGGCTTCCCCAAAAATGTTTTCAATAAAAAAGGAAACAAACGAATAAAACGATTTCTCATTCGTGTCTATCCATGTATAGCCCTGTCCTTAAATCCGCTTTTTCAACAGAGAAAGCCCCCGAGCGAGGCAAAGAGCGGCCAGACTGGCATGTCATATTCTTTTTTGCCAGACAGCATCAGATACATGGGCTACACATTAGTATTAGTAGATCGAGAGACGCTGTTTTGCTCTCTCTGATTCGTTTTCCGGTGAGATTGAGGAATAAAAAAATATATATTATCGGTATTTGTCAAATTCTTTGTAAACAACAGGTGTACACTAACAGTGAGATTCCTACTTAATGGCTTTTCCCGACAATGCAGAAAGAAAGAAAATAGAACAGTACTAGAAAGTAAAACACTTAATAATAAAAGTAATGATAAATATACAATGAGTATGATAACTTGGCTATATACATAGGGTACCAGTACTGAGTGGATGTGCCGGGGTACGAGGTCATTGAGGTAGATATGAACATACAACTAGGAATGAAGTGACAGATCGTAAACAGTAGCAGCAGCAGCGTATGTGATGAGTCAAAAAAGTTAGTGCAAAGAGCGTCAACACAGATAGTTAAATAGTTAACCAAATAGCTCTGCGGACTTACAATTTAGCAGTCTTATGGCTTGGGGGTAGAAGCTGTTCAGGGTCCTGTTGGTTCCAGACTGGTGCATCGGTACCGCTTGCTGTGCGGTAGCAGAGAGAACAGTCTATGAATTTGGGCAACTGGAGTCTTTGACAATTTTTAGGGCCTTCTTCTGAACCTGCCTGGTATAGAGGTCCTGGATGGCAGGGAGCTCGGCCCCAGTGATGTACTGGGCAGTACATACTACCCTCTGTAGCGCCTTGCAGTTGGATGCAAAGCAGTTGCCATACCAGGCYGTGATGCAACCAGTCAGTGTAGTTGGTGTAGCTGTAGGACTTTTTGAGGATCTGAGGTCCCATGCCGAATCTCTTCAGCCTCCTGAGGGGGAAGAGGCGTTGTCGTGCCCTCTTCACGATTGTGTTGGTGTTTATGGACCATGATAGATCCTTAGTGATGTGYACACRGAGGAACMTSAAGCTCTCGACCCGCTCCACTACAGTCCCGTTGATGTGAATGGCGGCGTTCTTGGCCCTCCATTTCCTGTAGTCCACAAGCAGCTCCTTTGTCTTGCTGAGGTTGAGGGAGAGGTTGTTGTCCTGGCACCACACTGCCAGGTCACTGACCTCCTCCCTATGGGCTGTCTCATTATTGTTGGGCATCCAGCTTACCACCGTGGTGCTGCCGGCAAAGTTAATGATGGTGTTGGAATCGTGCATGGTCACGCAGTCATGGATGAACAGGAAGTACAYGAGGGAACAAATAACGCACCCCTGAGGGGCCCCTGTGTTGAGGGTCAATGTGGCGGATGTGTTGTTGCCTACCCCGCAGAAAGTCCAGGATCAAGTTGCAGAGGAAGGTGTTCAGTCCCAGGCTCCTTAGCTTAGTGATGAGCTTTGTGGGTACTATGGTGTTGAACGCTGAGCTGTAGTCAATGAACAGCATTCTCATGTAGGTGTTCCTTTTGTCCAGGTGGGAAAGGGCAGTAGAGTAGAATTGTGTAGTGCAATAGAGATTGTGTCATCTGTGGATCTGTTGGGGATCCAGGGTGTCTGGGATYATGMTGTTGATGTGAGCCATGACCAGCTTTTCAAAGCATTTCATGGCTACAGATGTGAGTGCTACGGGGAGATAGTCATTTAGATAGGTTATCTTGGCATTTTTGGAGTTTACTGTCTGTGCACATCTTGGTCAAAATGATCAATATATTCAGAGACGACCTATCTGTACTCTGGGGGGACCACTGGCAGTCAGATTCCGGGGGGGGGGGGGGGGGGGCGTGGCCTGGATTATCCCTGGAACCGCCACTGGTGGGAACCCACTGGGCACAAACCTCAATTCAACATCTATTCCACGTTGGTTCAATGTAATTTCATTAAAATGGCAGGGGAAACAATGTTTGATTCAACCATTGTGTGCCCAGTTGGGTAGTATTCCAGGCCAAACTTCACAGAGATGTAGTCTTCAACAATCCAAAATTTTTTTTGATACTGTTGCGAAACTAACTAAAAAGCAGCATTCCCCAAGAGAGGATGGCTTTCACTTCAGCAGTAATAAATTAATGAACTTCTTTGAGGAAAAGATCATGACCATTAGAAAGCCAAAGTTACGGACTCCTCTTTGAATCTGCGTATCCTCCAGGGCTTAGCTGTCCTGGATCTTGCACAGCTCTTGCGGAGGGCCTGGGATTCGGAGAGACACTTTAAGTGTTTTAGTACTATATCTCTTGACACAATGAGGAAAAATAATCATGCCTCTAAACCTTCAAGCTGCATACTGGATCCTATTCCTACTAAACTGCTGAGGAGCTGCTTCCTGGCTTGGCCCTCCTATGTTGAACATATAAACAGCTCTCTATCCACCGGATTGTTACCCAACTCACTAAAAGTGGCAGTGATAAGCCTCTCTTGAAAAAGCCAAACCTTGACCCGGAAAATATAAAAACTATCGGCCTATATCGAATCTTCCATTCCTCCAAAGATTTTAGAAAAAGCTGTTGCGCAGCAACTCACTGCCTTTCTGAAGACAAATAAGTATTACGAAATGCTTCAGTCTGTTTTATGACCCCCATCATAGCACTGAGACTGCACTTGTGGAGTGGTAAATGACCTTTAATGGCGTCAGACCGAGGCTGCTTGCACTGTCCTCGTGCTACTAACCTTAGTGCTGCCTTTGACACATCGATCACCACATTCTTTTGGGAGAGACTGGAAACCCAAATTGGTCTACAACGGACAAAGTTCTGCCTGGTTTAGATCTTACCTGTCGGAAAAGATATCAGTTTGTCTCTGTGAATGGTCTGTCCCTCTGACAAATCAAACTGTACATTTCGGTGTTCCTCCAAGGTTCCGTTTTAGGACCACTATTGTTTTCACTATAATATATTTACCTCTTGGGATGTTATTCGAAAACATATGTTAACTTTTCACTGGCTATGCGGATGACACACAGCTGTACATTTCAATGAAATGGTGAAGCCCCAAAATTGGCCTCGCTAGAAGCCTGTGTTTCAGACAATAAGGAAGTGGATGGCTGTAAAACTTCTACTTTAACTCGGACAAAACAGAGTGCTTGTTCTAGGTCCCAGAAACAAAGAGATCTTCTGTTAAATCTGACCATTCATCTTGATGGTTGTAAAGTCGTTCTCAAATAAACTGTGAAGGACCTCGGCGTTACTCTTGACCCGTATCTCTCTTTTGACGAACATATCAAGACTGTTTCTAAGGACAGCTTTTTTCCATCTACCGTAACATTGCATAAAATCAGAATTTTCTGTCCAAAAATGATGCATGAAAAATTAAATCCCATGCATTTGTTACTTCTAGTTAGACTACTTGCAATGCTCTACTTTCCGGCTACCGGAATAAAGCACTAAATAAACTTCAGTTAGTGCTAAATACGGCTGCTGCTAAATCCTGACTTAGAACCAAGAAATTTGATCATATTACTCCCAGTGGCTAGCTTCCCTACACTGGCTTCCTGTTAGAAAAAGGGCTGATTTCAAGTTTTACTGTTAACCTATAAAGCGTTACATGGGCTTGCTCCTACCTTATCTTTCCGAGTTGGTCCTGCGGTACATACCAATACGTACGCTCACGGTCACAAGACGCAGGCCTCCTAATTGTCCTAGAATTTCTAAGCAAACAGCGGGAGGCAGGCTGTTCTCCTATAGATCTCCATTTTTATGGAACAGTCCTGCCTACCCATGTGAGAGACGCAGAACTCGTCTCAAACCTTTAAGTCTTTACTGAAAACTTTATCTCTTCAGTAGGTCATATGAATTTGAGTGTAGGCCTTGGCCCAGGAGTGTGAAGGTGAACGGAAAGCTCTGGAGCAACGAACCGCCCTGCTGTCTCTGCCAGGCCGGTTCCCCTCTCTCCACTCGGGATTCTCTGCCTCTAAACCCTGTTACGGGGCTGAGTCACTGGCTTGCTGGTGCTCTTTCATGCCGTCCCTAGGAGGGGTGCGTCACTTGAGTGGGTTGAGTTACTGACTGATCTTCCTGTCTGGGTTGGCGCCCCCCTTGGTTTTGCTGTGGTGGAGACCTTTGTGGGCTATACTCGGCCTTGTCTCAGGATTGTAAGTTGGTGGTTGAGGGATTACCCTCTAGTGGTGCGGGGGTGTGCTTTTGGCAAAGTGGGTGGGGTTATATCCTTCCTATTTGGCCCTGTCCGGGGGTTTCTTCGGGATGGGGCCACAGGTGTCTCCTGACCGGCTCCTGTCTCAGCCTCCAGTATTTATGCTGCAGTAGTTTGTGTCGGGGCTAGGGTCAGTTGGTTACCTGGAGTACTTTACCTGTCTTATCCAGTGTCCTGTGTGAATTTTAAGTATGCTCTCTCTAATTCTCTCGTTTCTCTTTCTCTCTGAAGAACCTGACCCTAGGACCATACGTCAGGACTACCTGGGCATGATGACACCTTGCTGTCCCCAGTCCGCCTGGCCTTGCTGCTATTCCAGTTTGCAAACTGTTCTGCCTGTGGGTTACGGAACCCCTACCTGTCCCAGACCTTGCTGTTTTCAACTCTTATATGATCGGCTATGAAAACCAACTAGAGATTTATTCCTGATTATATTGACCATGCTTGTCAATTTATGAACATTTTGAAAAGTCTTGGCTTTCTCTAATTTTCTCTTCTCCTTTCTTTCTTTCCTCCGGAGGACCGTGAGCCTAGGACCATACGTCGGGACTACCGGCCGTGGTGACTCCTTGCTGTCCCAGTCCCGCCTGGCTTGCTGCATTCCAGTTTCAACTGTTCTGCCTGCGGTTTATGGAAACCCCACCTGTCCAGACCTGCTGTTTTCAACTCTGTAATGATCGGCTATGAAAAGCCAATGAGATTTTTATTCTGATTATTATTTGACCATGCTTGTCATTTATTGGAAATTTTGAAAATCTTGGCTTCTCTTCTAATTTTCTCCTTCTCTCTTTCTTTCTCTCGGAGGACCTGGGCCCTAGGACCATTGCGTGGGACTTGCCGGCCGTGGTGACTCCTTGCTGTCCCCAGTCCGCCTGGCCTTGCTTGTATTTCCGTTTCAGCTGTTCGTGCCTTCCCGGTTATGGACCGCTACCTGTCCCAGACCTGTTGTTTTTTTCAACTCTTGATGATCGGCTATGAAAAGCCAACTGAAAATTATTCATGATTATTATTTGACCCATGCTTGTCACTTATGAACATTTTTGAACATCTTGGCATAGTTCTGTTTATAATCTCCACCCGCGCACAGGCCAGAAGAGGACTGCCACCCCTGCATAGGCCGGTCCTCTCTAGGTTTTCTCTAGGTTTTGGCTTTCTAGAGGAGTGTTTTCCTAGCCACCGTGCTTTACACCTGCATTACTAGCTGTTTGGGTTTAGGCTGGTGTACTGTACAGGCACTTCGAGATATTAGCTGATGTACGAAGGGCTATATAAAATAAAATTGATTTGATTGATTCCCTACTACCTCTCAAACAGAATATTTTTCCCTGTAAACATTAAGATCACCTCCTAATATTGAGTTGCACCCCCCAGCCTCAGCCTACACTGATTTAAGTGGATTTAACAAAATAAATCAATAAGGCATCATAGCTTTCACCTGGATTCATCTGGTCAGTCTATGCCATGAAAGAGCAGGGTTACTCAATGTTTTGTATAGTCAGTGTATATACATAGCTCTTCTGCTTTACATCTCCCCTCTCTACTCATCTCTCTCTCTGTCTCTCCTGTATCTTTCTACATTGACTTCCATCTTTCTTTAGCGTTCTCTCTGTCTAAGCTTGGTTGAACAGATAACTCTGGGATGCTCACACACACACACACACACACACACACACACACCACACACACCACACACACACACACCACACACACACACACACACCACACACACACACACACACACCACACAACACACACACACCACCACACACACACACACACACACACACACACACACACACACACACACACACACACAACACACACACACACACAATGTCTCCTGTAGTAATCTGTGTGATTCTCCAGATGGAAGCTGTCTGTCTCCTGTTAGCAACATCCTGGTCAGCTCCCACATTCTGTTTACACATACACACACAACAGACACAGTGTTACTCACAGGATTATAATTCCTTAACACGCGCTCACACGCACACATCCAGATCATAAATCCTCAGATCTGACCTATAACACCAATCCAAGGATTTCAGGTGTTTATGGTTCGATAGGACATGAGTTGGAGGTATAAATAACCAGCAGTCAAACCTCAATATGGCAGTCAGATTACTCTGTGTAACCCAGTCAAGCATTACCACTGTGGAACCAGATTCCCAACACATGTCACAACGCACACACAAAGAAACATCGTAGACCAATAAGCCTGATGGCCTTGTGTCCGTTGTTAGTGCAGGCTGTCTGTCTATCAGCTGAAATGTCAGTCAGACTGACTGGTCCATACGTCGATCAGTCTGGAGGTGACTGGTTAGTGAGGAGATTACAGTCACAATGGTGGTCTGTCTGTCTGTCTCTCTTCTGTGTGTTGTGATGTGTTGTGTGTGTGTGTGTGTGTGATTGTTTGTGTGTGTGTGTGTGTGTGTGTGTGTGTGTGGTTGTTGTGTGTGTGTGTGTGTGTGTGTGTGTGTGTGTGTGTGTGTGTGTGTGTGTGTGTGTGTGTGTGTGTGTGTGTGTGTGTGTGTGTGTGTGTGTGTGTGTGTGTGTGTGCGTGAAGGACAGGCAGCGGTGAGGACAGGTCATTGGGGAGAGTCAGAGTAAACTGGTTGACAAATCAAAAGAATAACCGAGGGGGTGGGGTTAACAGGCATCTTCCCCTCCTTCCCTTCTCTTTCTCCCTCTTTCTGTCACTCTCTCTCTCTTTTTCTTTCTCTGTTCTCTCTCTCTGTCTTGCTCCCTCGCTGTCTCTCCTTTCAGCCTCACTAAGTAGGGCTCTCCAGTGACCTCTCCAACAGAGAAATGCCTGGTACTTTGATATAAATTGAATATTATACAATTATTTTCCGTATTGGAGTAACCATGGAAGACAACAGCAGCTGTCTCCTCTCCTCTTTTTCTTTCTGTCATTTTGGTCTGTCCATACATTTACAGAGTGGTACAGACTGTGTGTGACACAGGGAGAGAGAACGAGAATTACAAAGTAAGGAGGGGGAGTGGGGGTGGTGCTAGTGTGTGTGTGTGTGCGTGCGCACGTGCTTATGTTTGTTTTAGATGAGTCTCAGTGAAATGTCACACATGTTTTAGCTCTCATCAGGATGGAGCTTTGTGGGTAAATGCCCTCAAGACAACCCATCAGATTTCATTAATACACCACTTACACACACACACACACAGTCTTGTACAACTAACCTTGTGGGGACACACAATTCAGTACCATTCAAAATCCTATTTTCCCTAACCCCTAAACCTAACCCTAACCCATACCCTTACCCTAACACTACCCCTAACCCTAACCTTAACCCTAACCTTAACTCTAACCCTAGCTCCTAACCCCAACCTTAGCTCCTAACCCTAAACCTAAATCTAACCCTAACATTAATTCCAACCTTAACCCCCTAGAAATCACATTTGACCTTGTGGGGAACAACAAAATGTCTCCATTTGGTAAAATGTTTGTTTGTTTACTATTCTTGTGGGGTCTTCTGGTCCCCGTACACACACACACACCACATTTCCTTAATACGGCAGAGCGATTAGACACATCAGCTTTCATTAAATAAACAGACAGATGCAGTAAGACCAGTTTAGAGTGAAACAGTAGAGAGACAGGAAGAGATACAGTATTTTCCAGAGTAGATCGCAAGATATTTAATGAACTAAAACATCTCCCGTCTCCAACAGAGGGACAGGCAGCAGAGCCACAGAGCATCAGGTCTCAGTATAGAGACTGAGAAAACAGAGACAGAAACATSTCCACCAGCTCAGAGACAGAAACATCTCCACCAGCTCAGAGACAGAAACATCTCCACCAGCTCAGAGACAGAAACATGTCCACCAGCTCAGAGACAGAAACATTCACCAGCTCAGAGACAGAAACATCTCCACCAGTCAGAGACAGAAACATCTCACTCCAGCTCAGAGACAGAAACATCTCCACCAGCTCAGAGACAGAAAACATATCTCCACCAGCTCAGAGACAGAAACATGTCCACCAGCTCAGAGACAGAAACATGTCACAGCCTCAGAGACAGAAACATGTCCACCAGCTCAGAGACAGAACATGTCCACGCACTCAGAACAGAAACATCTCCACAGCTCAGAGACAGAAACATCTCACCAGCTCAGAGACAAGAACCATCTCCACCAGCTCAGAGACGAAAACATCTCCAAGCCAGCCTGAAGAGCAGAAACATCTCCACCAGCTCCGAGACAGAAACATCCACCAGCTCAGAGACAGAAACATTCCACACAGCTCAGAGACAGAAACATCTCCACCAGCTCAGAGACAGAAACATTCCACAGCTCAGAGACAGAAACATCTCAGCAGCTCAGAGACAGAAACATGTCCACCAGCTCAGAGACAGAAACATGTCCACCAGCTCAGAGACAAAAACAATGTCCACAGCTCAGAGACAGAAACATTCCACAGCTCAGAGACAGAAACATGTCACAGCTCAGAGACAGAAACATGTCCACCAGCTAAGAGACAGAAACATCTCCACCAGCTCAGAGACAGAAACATCTTCCACCAGCTCAGAGACAGAAACATTCCACAAGCTCAGAGACAGAAACAGTCTCCCACAGCTCAGAGACAGAACATTCACAAGCTCAGAGAACAGAAACATGTCCACCAGCTCAGAGACAGAAACATGTCCACCAGCTCAGGACAGAAACATTCCACCAGCTCAGAGACAGAAACATCTACCACCAGCTCAGAGACAGAAACATCTCCACCAGCTCAGAAACAGAAACATCTCCACAGCTCAGAGACAGAAACATCCCCATCAGCCCAGAGACAGAAACATCCCCATCAGCTCAGAGATAGAAACATCTCCACAGCTCAGAACAGAAAACTTCCACCAGCTCAGAGACAGAAACATGTCCACCAGCTCAGAGACAGAAACATGTCACAACCTCAGAGACAGAAACATCTCCACCAGCTCAGAGACAGAAACATCTCACCAGCTCAGAGACAGAAACATGTCCACCAGCTCAGAGACAGAAACATGTCCACCAGCTAAGACAGAAACATCTCCATCAGCAAGAGACAGAAACATTCCACAGCTCAGAGAACAGAAACATCTTCACACCAGAAGACAGAAACATCTCCATCAGCTCAGAGACGAAACATCCACCAGCCAGAGACAGAAACATCCCCATCAGCTCAGAGAAGAAACATCTCCACCAGCTCAGAAACAGAAACAGCTCCACCAGCTCAGAGACAGAAACATGTCCACAGCTCAGAGACAGAAACATCTCCACCAGCTCAGAGACAGAAAACATGTCCACCAGCTCAGAGACAGAAACATGTCACCAGCTCAGAGACAGAAACATTCCCCCAGCTCAGAGGACAGAAAATTCCACCGCAGCTCAGAGACAGAAACATCTCCACAGCACTCAAAGAGACAGAAAACATCCTCACGCAGCTCAGAGACAGAAACATCTCCATCAGCTCAGAGACAGAAAACATCCGCCATCAGCCCAGAGACAGAAACATCCCCATCAGCTCAGAGAAGAAACATCTCCACCAGCTCAGAAACAGAAACATCTCACCAGCTAGAGACAGAAACATTCCACCAGCTCAGAGACAGAAACATGTCACAGCTCAGAGAGACAAAACTCTCCATCAGCTCAGAGACAGAAACATTCCACAGCACTCCACGCTCAGAGACAGAAACATGTCACACCGCAGCTCAGAGACAGAACATCTCCACTCAGTCAGAGACAGAAAATCGACAGACGAACATCTCACGTCGCGTCACTCAGAGACAGAACACATCTCCCATCAGCCATCAGAGACAGAAACATGTCCATCAGCTCAGAGGACAGAAACATGTCACACCGCCAGAGACGAAACTCTCCATCAGCTCAGAGACAGAAACATCCCCCCTCAATTCAGCCAAGAACAGAAACATCCCATCGAGCTTCAGAGACAGAAACATCTCACACAGCTCAGAAACAGAAACATGCCTCCACCAGCTCAGAGACAGAAACCCATGCAGCACGGATCAGCTCAGAGACAGAAACATCTACCCAGCTCAGAGACAGAAACATGTGCCAC
>NW_019943255.1:113272-129210 GCF_002910315.2 Salvelinus sp. IW2-2015 | reverse complement strand
CAGCTCAGAGACAGAAACATCTTCCACCCAGCTCAGAGACAGAACATCTCCACCAGCTCAGAAACAGAAACATCTCCACCAGCTCAGAAACAGAAACATCTCCACCAGCTCAGAGACAGAAACATGTCTACCAGCTCAGAGACAGAAACATCTCCACCAGCTCAGAGACAGAAACATTTCCACCAGCTCAGAGACAGAAACATGTCCACCAGCCTCAGAAACAGACAATCATGTCCACCAGCTCAGAGACAGAAACATTTCCACCAGCTCAGAGAACAGAAACATCTCCACCAGCTCAGAGACAGAAACTTCCACCAGCTCAGAGACAGAAAACACTCCACCAGCTCAAGAAACAAAACATCTCCACCAGCTCAGAACAGAAACATCCCCATCAGCCCAGAGACGAAACTCCATCAGCCAGAGGACAGAAACATCTCCACCAGCTCAGAGACAAGAAACATCCCCATCAGCCCAGAGACAGAAAACATCCCCGTCAGCTCAGAGACAGAAACATCCCCATCAGCTCAGAGACAGAAACATCTCCATCAGCCCAGAGACAGAAACATCCCCGCAGCTCAGAGACAGAAACATCTCCACAGCTCAGGAGACAGAAACATCTCCACCAGCTCAGAGACAGAAACATCTCCATCAGCTCAGAGACAGAAACATGTCCACCAGCTCAGGGACAGAAACATCTCCATCCAGCTCAGAGACAGAAACATCTCCACCAGCTCAGAGACAGAAACATCCCCATCAGCCAGAGACAGAAACATCCCCTCAGCTCAGAGACAGAAACATCTCCATCAGCCCAGAGACAGAAACATCCCCGTCAGCTCAGAGACAGAAACATCTCCACAGCTCAGAGACAGAAACATCTCCACCAGCTCAGAGACAGAAACATCTCCATCAGCCCAGAGACAGAAACATGTCCACCAGCTCAGGGACAGAAACATCTCCACAGCTCAGAGACAGAAACATCTCCACCAGCTCAGAGACAGAAACATCTCCACCAGCCCAGAGACAGAAACATGTCCACCAGCTCAGAGACAGAAACATCCCCATCAGCCCAGAGACAGAAACATCTCCATCAGCCCAGAGACAGAAACATGTCCACCAGCTCAGGGGCATTTCTCTCTTCTCCCTCTCGTCAGAAGAATTCAAAGCCTTCACATTCATGATACATCCCTCTCTGTATGCAGTTAGATCCAGGAGAGAGAGAGAGAGAGAGAGAGAGAGGAGAAGAGAGAGAGAGAGAGAGAGAGAGAGAGAGAGAAGAGAGAGAGAGAGAGAGAAGAGAGAGAGGAGAGAGAAGAGAGAGAGAGAGAGAGAGAGAGAGAGAGAGAGAAGAGAGAGAGAGAGAGAGAGAGGAGAGAGAGAGAGAGAGAGAGAGAGAGAGAGAGAAGAGAGAGAAGAAGAGACAGTGAGCATTAAGAAACAGAGCCTGTCAGATGACACATTACAGGCCCTGTGTCAGCATCTGTTCTCCCTGTCCTCCATTAACTTCTCACACATCTGCACTGTGTGTGTGTGTGTGTGTGTGTGTGTGTGTGGTGTGTGTGTGTGTGTGTGTGGTGTGTGTGTGTGTGTGTGTGTGTGTGTGTGTGTGTGGTTGTGTGTGTGTGTGTGTGTGGTGTGTGTGTGTGTGTACAGACACTTGGCTACGGTGAGAGTAGAGAGACTAATGTGTGAAACCTCAGCATACCATTACCCATGACTAAGATAACCATTCTGACACAAGGCCATCTCCATTTGGTGATTATAAATAGGCTTTTACCCTTTAGGAAAGAGGAGAGGCGAGAGAGAGATGTAGATAGATGTTGAGAAGAGGTAGAGTAGAGGAGACTAATTAGAGAAAGAGAGTGGAGATGTCTCCTCTCGTCTTGACAGGGTGAGACAGAGTTAAAGTACATCACCATGCTAGAACCTCAGAACACTCATTAACGACACTGCAAGGGAACGACAGACAGAGAAAAGGAGAGAGAGAGGCAAGAGAAGGAGGAGGGAGGGGTGAACTAGGTCAAGGAAGAGAGGGAAGAAGGAGAGAGGAAAAGCTGTTAGCTTGGCCCAATTAACTTTTCTAATCATCCACCATCCTACCATTCTACCAGCAGTGCATATGACAACAATGGACCTCTGTGTGTGTAGTCTATTGTAAAGATTTATGGTGCAGAGGGAGGGTGAAGGGGACATCAAGGGTAGTAGGCATGATTAAGGGTTAGGAGATGGGAGGTCTTGGCTAAAAGCTCACTGGACTGTAAACCTGAGCCAGAGCTTGCCTCCCAAATGACACCATATTACCTACACAGTTCACTATTTTTGACCAGAGTCCAATAGCCCCTGGTCAAAAGTAGTGCATTGTATAGGGACAGGGTGCCATATGGAACACAGACAGAGTAAGATGTCCCCATCTGACACTGGAACTGGTAAACGCTCTACTACTGCAGTACACTCAAATACACTACATTAATATACAATAAAACACAATAGCACATGGTAACTACACATTCCAGTAATCCCACAAACGGTTTGTTAGGGCTCTGAATATGACACTGAGAATGTAATACACCCACACTCAAACACCACACACACACACACACACACACACACACACACACACACACACACACACAACACACACACACACACACAACACACACACACACACACACACACACCACACACACACACACACACACACACACACACACACACACACACACACACACCCACACACACACACACCGTTTCCAGAAGGAATAGTTTTTGTAGCATATATATTTTTATAAACTGTGTTTAATGTGGGGTTTCACTTAAAATAAGAACAAAACACAATTTTGTCTCTGTAGAAAAAAACAGCAACAATGTTCTGGCCTGGAGCGCTCAGCGCTGTACTAATCTGAATTACTGTTGTTGTATTCTTGGAGGGTTGTCTGATGTCTGCTGTTTAGAAACATGGAGGTTATTTCTGTGCTCAGCCAGAGAACAGAAACTGTGTCATTGCTGATTCCACCACCAAACCACACTGCTACTGTCACACCCTTATCTTTCACCTGTCTTTGTGCTTGTCTCCACCCCCCACCAGTTGTCTCCCATCTCCCCTCATTTTCTCCTGTGTATTTATACCTGTGTTCTCTGTTTGTCTGTTGCCAGTTCGTTTTGTTTGTCAAGCCTGCCAGCGTTTTCCCCCTTGCTCCTGTCTTTTCTATAGTTGCTGTTTTCTAGTTTTCCATGTTTTGACCATTTTGCCTGCCCTGACCCTGAGACTGCCTGCCGTTGTCACGACTTCCGCTGAAGTTGGTGCCTCTCCTTGTTCGGCGGTCGTCGTCACCGGCTTTCTAGCTGCCACCGATCTACATTTCTTTTTCCATTTGTTTTGTCTTGATTGTACACACCTGGTTACCATTACATTATAATTTATTCCCTATTTTACCCTCTAGTTCCCACATGGCTTTGTGCGTGTTTGTTCTTTGTTTAGTGTTCAAGACTTCTGTGAGCTGGTGTGTTTTCCCTGCGTGGAAATGTTGTTTCTTTTCGGGGTAAAGTACGTCTTTTACTCAGTTCTGTGTCCAGCGCCTGACTCCGTCCTAACCGCTGCACATTGACACATGACAGAAACACGCACCTACTTATGGAGTCAGCAGGTGCACCCAGTCCTCCGTTACCAGTGGAGGAGCGCGTCCAGCAGCACGCAACGATGCTCCAAAATCTTGGCACAGCCATGGATTGCGTGCTGCACACCATGGAGCGATGGGAGAGAGGGGGTTTTCCCACACTCCCATCAACTTTACCCCAACCCACACCACTGTCCACCCCTCCGTCACCTGGACCCAGTGGGATTCGGCTCTCGCTCCCGYGGGCATATGATGGGACGGCTGCCGGGTGCCAGGGGTTCCTACTCTAGTTGGAGCTCTACCTGGCGACCGTCCACCCGGCTCCCTCAGGATATCAGAGCATGTCCATCCTCATCTCCTGTTTGTCGGGGAAAGGGCTTGAGTGGGCCAATGCCGAATGGGGAGGAATAGACGCAGCGTTGGTGCTATGAGGATTTCATCCACCGCTTCCGGGCGGTCTTCGATCATCCACCTGAGGGGAGAGCGGCGGGAGAACGCTTGTTCCATCTCAGACAGGGGATGAGGAGCGCACAGGACTTCGCACTGGACTTCAGGACCCTGGCTGCCAGCGCGGGATGGAATGAGAGGGCCCTGATCGACCATTACCGATGTAGTCTATGTGAGGACGTTCGTCGGGAGCTGGCCTGCAGGGACACCACCCTTACCCTCGACTAGCTGGTGGATTTATCCATCCGGCTGGATAACCTGTTGGCCACCCGAGGACATTCGGATTGGGGTCCGTCCATTCCATCTCCCAGCACCTCCGATCCTACACCTATGGAGCTCGGAGGTGCTGCTCTAAGGGTGACCAGAGGGGAGGCCGTTTCCTGCKCCACCTGTGGCCGCAGAGGGCACACTGCTGGTGGTGCTGGAGAGGTTCCCCAGGGAGTCGAGGCAGCAGGCAGGGCACTGGTGGATCATCCCAGGTGAGTAGGCACCTCACCCAGAGCTCCCTGTTGCGCACATGTGTGTATGTATAGAATCTCCTGAGTTTTCCCCGCATTCCCAGCAAAAGGCACTAGTAGATTCAGGCGCAGCTGGGAACTTTATTGACCGTTAATTTGCACTTAGATTAGGGATCCCTATTGTTCCTGTTGATGTGCCCTTCCCTGTACATGCCTTAGATAGTCATCCTTTAGGGTCGGGCCTGATTAGGGAGGTCACAGCTCCACTATGTATGATAACGCAGAAGGGTCATGAGGAGAGAATTAGTCTCTTCCTGATCGATTCTCCTGCGTTTCCTGTGGTGTTGGGGCTTCCCTGGTTGGCCTATCATGACCCCACTATTTCGTGGCAACAGAGGGCTCTCAAGGGATGGTCACATCAGTGCTCAGGTAGGTGTATAGGTGTTTCCATAGGTGCAACTATGGTGGAGAGTCCAAATCAGGTCTCCACCATGCACATCCCCCCCTGAATATGCTGATTTGGCTCTCGCCTTCTGTAAAAAGAAGGCGACTCAATTACCACCCCATCGACCGGGGGATTGTGCGATAAATCTCCTGGTAGATGCAGCTCTTCCCAGGAGTCACGTGTATCCTCTGTCACAGGAGGAGACGGTGGCTATGGAAACATATGTCTCGAATCTCTGGGACAGGGATACATTCGGCCTTCCACTTCACCTGCCTCCTCAAGTTTATTTTTTGTGAAGAAGAAGGATGGCGGTTTACGACCGTGCATTGACTATAGAGGTATAAATCAGATCACGGCGAAGTATAGTTACCTGCTGCCTCTCATAGCCAGTGTGACCGAGTCATTGCACGGGGCGCACTTCTTCACCAAATTGGATCTCAGGAGCGCTTACAATCTGGTGCGTATCCGGGAGGAGGATGAGTGGAAGACGGCATTTAGTACCACCTCTGGGCACTATGAGTACCTCGTCATACCATATGGGTTGATGAATGCTCCATCAGTCTTCCAATCCTTTGTAGACCAGATTTTCAGGGACCTGCACGGGCAGGGTGTAGTGGTGTATATAGATGACATTCTAATATACTCCGCTACACGCACCGAGCATGTGTCCCTGGTGCGCAAGGTGCTTGGTCAACTGTTGGAGCATGACTTGTACATCAAGGCTGAGAAATATCTGTTCTTCCAACAGTCCGTCTCCTTCCTAGGATACCGCCTGTCCACGTTAGCGGAGGAGATGGAGAATAACCGAATTTCAGCCGTGCGTAATTGGCCGACTCCAACCACGGTAAAGGAGGTGCAGCGGTTCTTAGGGTTTGCCAACTACTACCGGAGGTTTATCTGGGGCTTTGGTCAGGTAGTGGCCCCCATTACCTCCTTGCTGAAGGGGGGACCAGTGCGACTGCAGTGGTCAGCTGGGGCGGACAGGGCTTTTGGTCACCTGAAGGCTCTGTTTACCTCGGCAACTGTGCTGGCTCATCCTGATCCCTCCTTGGCATTCATAGTAGAGGTGGACGCGTCCGAGGCTGGGATAGGAGCTGTGCTGTCTCAGCGCTCGGATACGCCACCAAAGCTCCGCCCCTGTGCTTTCTTTTCGAAGAAGCTCAGCCCGGCGGAGCGAAACTATAATGTGGGGAACCGGGAGCTGTTGGCTGTTGTCAGGGCTCTGAKGGCGTGGAGGCATTGGCTTGAGGGGGCTAAACACCCTTTTCTCATTTGGACTGACCACCGCAATCTGGAGTACATCCGGCCAGCGAGGAGAATGAACCCTCGCCAGTCAAGGTGTGCCATGTWTTTCACTCGTTTTGTTTTCACCCTATCCTACAGACCAGTTTCCCAGAACGCTAAGGCAGACGCACTGTCCCGGATGTATGACACAGAGGAGCGGTCCACGGATCCCACTCCCATACTTCCAGCTTCATGCCTGGCGGCACSGGTGGTATGGGAGGTTGACGCGTACATCGAGCGGGCGTTACGTGCGGAGCCCACTCCCACCCAGTGTCCAGTTGGGCATCTGTACGTTCCGTCTGATGTCCGTGATCGATTGATCTGTTGGGCCCACACGTCACCCTCCGGTCATCCTGGTATCGGTCGGACAGTGCGCTGTCTTAGTGGGAAGTACTAGTGMACCACTTTAGCTAAGGACGTGAGGGTTTATGTTTCCTCCTGCTTGGTGTGTGCCCAGTGCAAGGCACCTAGACACCTTCCCAGAGGGAAATTACAACCCCTACCCGTTCCACAATGACCGTGGTCACACCTATCGGTGGATTTCGTGACGGATCTTCCTCCGTCACAAGGAAACACCACGTTTCTGGTCGTTGTGGATCGGTTTTCTAAGTCCTGCCGTCTCCTTCCTTTGCCCGGTCTCCCTACGGCCCTACAGACTGCGGAGGCCCTGTTACACACGTCTTCTGGCACTACGGGGTGCCTGAGGATATAGTGTCTGATCGGGGTCCCCAGTTCACATCGAGGGTCTGGAGGGCGTTCATGGAGCGTCTGGGGGTCTCGGTCAGCCTGACCTCAGGGTTTCACCCCGAGAGTAATGGGAAGGTGGAGAGAGTTAACCAGGATGTGGGTAGGTTTCTGCGGTCCTATTGCCAGGACCGGCCGGGGAGTGGGTGGTTTTCATCCCCTGGGCAGAGATGGCCCAAAACTCCCTCCGCCACTCCTCCACTAACCTGTCTCCGTTTCAGTGTGTACTAGGTTATCAGCCGGTCCTGGCACCGTGGCATCAGAGCCAGATTGAGGCTCCTGCGGTGGATGAATGGTTTCGGCGCTCGGAGACATGGGACGCTGCCTATGTGCGCCTGCAACGGGCCATCAGGCGAAAGAAGGCGAGCGCCGACCGCCACCGCAGTGAGGCCCCGGTGTATGCACTGGGGGACCAGGTCTGGCTCTCGCCCCGAAACCTGCCCCTTCGCCTGCCCTGCCGGAAGCTGGGTCCGCGGTTTGTGGGGCCATTTAAAGTCCTGAGGAGACTGAACGCGGTATGTTATAGGTTACAGCTTCCCCCTGATTACCGTATTAACCCCTCGTTAATGAACTCATGAACTCAAGGCGTCGGGCGAGGGGCCTTCAGTACCTCGTGGAGTGGGAGGGGTGCCGCAGGAGAGATGCTGGGTGCCGGTGGAGGACATCCTGGACCCTTCCTTACTGCAGGAATTTCACCGTCTCCACCCGGATCGCCCTGCGCCTCGTCCTCCGGGTCGTCCCTGAGGCCGATGTCAGCGCGCTTCTGGAGCCATGCGCCAGGGGGGGGTACTGTCACGACTTCCGCCAAAGTTGGTGCCTCTCCTTGTTCGGGCGGCGTTCGGTGGTTGTTGTCACCGGCTTTCTAGCTGCCACCGATCTACGTTTCATTTTCCATTTGTTTTGTCTTGATTGTACACACCTGGTTCCCATTACGTTATAATGTATTCCCTATTTAACCCTCTAGTTCATACATGTTTTTTTGCGTGTTTGTTCTTTGTTTAGTGTTCAAGACTTCTGCAAGCTGGTGTGTTTTCCCTGCGTGGAAATTTAGTTGGATCTTTTCGAATAAAGTACGTKTTTTACTCAGTTCTGTGTCCTGCGCCTGACTCCGTCCTAACCGCTGCACATTGACACATGACAGCCGTCCTGTACCTTTTGGACTCTGATCCAGATTACTGACCTCTGCCTGCCATTGACCTGTCGTTTTGCCTACCCCCTGTTCTAGTAATAAACTTTTGTTACTTCGACACTGTCTGCATCTGGGTCTTCCCTAAAACGTGATAGCTACTGGATCTCCATAATACTACATCTACTAATACTATACTATACTGCTATTCACTGGTTTTAATAATATTGAATTAGTTGAAGTAAACACTTCAAAGTAGCCATTGTTACCACATAATTTCCTATTAAATAATTAAATACCAGATATACAGTGCATTCAGAAAGTATTCAGACCCATTGACTTTTTCCACATTTTGTTATATTACTGCCTTATTTTAAAATGGATAGTTTTTTCCTCATCAACCTACACACAATACCCCATAATGGCAAATCAAAAACTGTTTTTTAGAAATTTATTTATATAAAATATATATATATATATATATCACATTTACATAAGTATTCAGACCCTTTACTCAGTACTTTGTTGAAGCACCTTTTGCAGTGATTACAGCCTCGAGTCTTCTTGGGTATGACGCTACAAGCTAGGCACACCTGTATTTGGGAGTTTCTCCTATTCTTCTCTGCAGAACCTCTCAAGCTCTGTCATGTTGGATGGGGAGCGCAGTTGCACAGCTATTTTCAGGTCTCTCCAGAGATGTTAGATCGGGTTCAAGTCCGGGCTCTGGCTGGGCCACTCAAGGATATTCAGAGACTTGTCCCAAAGTCACTCCTATGTTGTCTTGGCTGTGTGCTTAGGGTTGTTGTCCTGCTGGAAGGTGAACCTTCGTCCCAGTCTGAAGTCCTGAGCGCTCTGGAGCATGTTTCCATCAAGTATCTCTCTGTATTTTGCTCTGTTCATCTTTCCCTCGATCCTGACGAGTCTCCCAGTCCCTGCCGCTGAAAAACATCCCCACAGTATGATGATGCCACTACCACGCTTCACCGTAGGGATGGTATTGGCCAGGTGATGAGTGGTGCCTGGTTTCCTCCAGACTTGACGCGTGTCATTCAGGCCAATGAGTTCAATCTTGGTTTCATCAGACCAGAGAATCTTGTTTCTCATGGTCTGAGAGTCCTTTAGGTGCCTTTTGGCAAACTCCAAGTGGGATGTCARGTACCTTTTACTGAGGAGTGGATTCCGTCTGATCAATCTACCATAAAGGCCTGATTGGTGGAGTGCTGCAGAGATGGTTGTCCTTCTGGAAGTTTCTCTCATCTCCACAGAGGAACTCTGGAGCTCTGTCAGTGACCTTCGCGTTTTTGATCACCTCCCTGACCAAGGCCCTTCTTCCCCGATTGCTCAGTTTGGCCGGACAGCCAGCTCTAGGAAGAGTCTTGGTGGTTRCAAACTTCTTCCATTTAGGAATGATGGCCACTGTGTTCTTGGGGAACTTCAATACTGCAGAAAATGTTTGGTACCCTTCCCCAGATCTGTGCCTCAACACGATCCTGTCTCTGAGCTTTACAGACAATTTCTTCGACCTCTTGGCTTGGTTTTTGCTCTGACATGCACTGTCAACTGTGGGACCTTATATAGACAGGTGTGTGCCTTCCCAAATCATGTCCAATCAATTGATTTTACCAAAGGTGGACTCCAATCAAGTTGTAAAAACATCTCAAGGATGATCAATGGAAACAGGATGCACCTGAGCTCCATTTCGAGTCTCATAGCAAAGGCTCAGAATAATTATGTAAATAAGGTATTTTGTTTTTATTTTTATATAAATCTGCAAACATTACTAAAAACCTGTTTTCGCTTTGCCATTATGGGGTATTTTGTGTAAATTGACGAGGAAAATATTATTTAATCCATTTGAAAATAAGACTGTAACGTAACAAAATGTGGAATACTTTCCGAATGCACTGTATACCAGTGGAATCAGTACAGTCAAATAAAGAACTACCAATGCACTTTAGTCTTTAGGTCCCAGGCAAGGTTACTCATCACGTGAGCGTGGTTCACCAAACCACCTCTGTTACATATCTATGCAATAATAATACCATATTCATGCTCTGTGCTCTGCCTCTCTCTTTGCTTCTCATGTTGCAATCATGTGCAAAGGCATATTAACTATTAACAAGAGATTCATTCCATGCTGGCAGAATGAGAAGTGAATAAATCATAAATCAAGGAGGTCTGGTCTGAACATGTGTGCTACTCTCATAAAGATCTGTCTTCAGCTGCTGCTGCATGGTGAGGCCCACTGTCTTCAACTGCTGCTGCATGGTGAGGTCCACTGTCTTCAACTGCTGCTGCATGGTGAGGCCCACTGTCTTCAACTGCTGCTGCATGGTGAGGCCCACTGTCTTCAACTGCTGCTGCATGATGATGTCCACTGTCTTCAACTACTGCTGCATGGTGAGGTCTACTGTCTTCAACTGCTGCTGCTGCTGCATGTTCGGTGACATGCTCACGCTCACACACACACACACACACACACACACACACACACACACACACACGTCCCCTGTAGTAATCTGTGTGATTCTCCAGATGGAAGCTGTCTGTCTCCTGTAGCAACATCCTGTTCAGCTCCCACATTCTGTTTACACATACACACCACAGACACACTGTTACTCACAGGATTATAATTCCTTAACACGCGCTCACACACACACATCCAGATCATAAATCCTCAGATCTGACCTATAACACACAATCCAAGGATTTCAGTGTTTATGGTTCGATAGGACATGAGTTGGAGGTATAAATAACCAGCAGTCAAACCCTCAATATGGCAGTCAGATTACTCTGTGTAACCCAGTTACCACTGTGGAACCAGATTCCCAACACATGTCACAACGAACACAAAGACATCGTAGACCAATAAGCCTGATGGCCGTGTGTCCTGTTGTTAGTCAGGCTGTCTGTCTATCAGCTGAAATGTCAGTCAGACTGACTGGTACATACGTCGATCAGTCTGGAGGTGACTGGTTAGTGAGGAGATTACAGTCACAATGGTGTCTGTCTGTCTTCTTGTGTGTGTGTGTGTGTGTTGTGTGGTGTGTGTGTGTGTGTGTGTGTGTGTGTGTGTGTGTGTGTGTGTGGTGGTGTGTGTGTGTGTGTGTGTGTGTTGTGTGTGTGTGTGGTGTGTGTGTGTGTGTGTGTGGTGTGTGTGTGTGGTGTGGTGTTGGAGTGCTGGGCAGAGGGAGATCAATGTCTGCGTAAGTGAGTGAAGGACAGGCAGCGGTGAGGACCGGTCAGTGGGTGGAGTCAGAGGAAAATGGCTGACAAATCATCAAAGAATAACGAGGGGTGGGGTTAACAGGCATCTTCCCCTCCTTTTCTCTTGGTACACACCATCAACATATTTAGAATAAGAGGAGATAAATAATCACTCCACATTGTCATTAGCCAATAGCTGGAACAGTTTCTTTAGATTAGCGTACTGGGAACCCACAGGAAAACCAGCAGATTGCAGGGAGGGATGAAGATAGTAAGGGAGGTAGAGATTGATGGAGAGATATGCAAGAGATGCAGGGAGGGAGGATGGACGGGAAGATGTAGAAAGAGAGAGATTAAGAGGGAGGGAGAGAACGAGGAGAAACAAGGCTGGAGGGATGCAGAGAGAAAGCACACAGGGAGGAGGAAGGAGGAGGGATGCGGAAAGAAAGGAAGAGCAAGGGAGAGTGGAGGGAGAGTAGTGTAGACACAGAGTCGTGCCAGTAGCATACTGATTCAGCCAGAAACAGTCAATGTGCCTCCACTACCCACCAAGCATGGAGTGCAGACTCATTGTGTGTGTGTGTGTGTGTGTGTGTGTGTGTGTGTGTGTGTGTGTGTGTGTGTGTGTGTGTGTGTGTGTGTGTGTGTGTGTGGTGTGTGTGTGTGTGTGTGTGTGTGTGTGTGTGTGTGTGTGTGTGTGTGTGTGTGTGTGTGTGTGTGGTGTGTGTGTGTGTGTGTGGTGACGTGTCTCCTTCCTGCAGATGTAATTGTGATAATGGTCTGTAATTAGTTTTAAAGACTGGCAGGAGACGAGCTAGCGATGAGACGCTTAGTATCACTGCGGCAGCGCTGATTTCATTTAATCTTCACATGCATCTGATTCAGTCCATAAGAGTGAAACACCTCCAGGAGTCATAGACACAGACACACTGAGATCCTTTCAACTGGAGAGAGATATAGATGGATGCTGAGGCTCCAGGCTGTTGGAAGGGAATATATATTTTGTGGGTATTTGAGGCATTTTTGTGTTACAGTGTTACATTGAGTACTGTCTCCCGGGGTACTAACCCATGTTCACAACAACACAGCACACCATAAAGTAGTTTCATAACCATTAGCCACTAAAAGCATGGCTCTGGTTGGTTGGGGACAACAGTAGTTCAGGTGTCAGATAAGGTAAGGTCACCTCTGTCCTGCTGGGAGACACACAGTGAAGTAAGGAGATCAGCGAGAGGTAAGTCTAAACCCAGAGAGACCAGACAGAGCAGCCCAGGTTAGAGACTAACATGTACTCCACCATTTCCCTGCTTTTAATCTGTCTGTGTACCAGAGAGAGAGAGAGGGGGAGAGAGATGAGGGAGAGAGGAAGGGGATATTGAGAAGGGGGAGGACGGAGGGGAGAGAGGGTGGAGGGTGGAGAGAGAGAGAGAAGGATATAGTGAGGGAGGGAGGAAGGGAGAGGGGGTGGAGAGAGAGGGAGAGAGGAGAAGGATAAAGAGAGGGAGGCACGCAGGCCTCACACACAGCCCTCCACACGCGGGCCTCCACACGCGGGCCTCCACACGTGGGCCTCCACACGCGGGCTCCACACGCGGGCCTCCACACGCGGGCCTCCACACGGGCCGTCCCACACGCGGGCCTCCACACGCGGGCCTCCACACGCGGGCCTCCACACCGGCCTCACACACGGGCCTCCACACCGGGCCTCCACACACGGGGCCTCCACACGCGGGCCTCCAACACGCGGGCCTCCACACGCGGGCCTCCACACGCGGGCCTCCACACACAGGCCTCCACACGCGGGCCTCCACACACAGGCCTCCAACGCGGGCCTCCCACACAGCAGGAGAGACATAGTACTACAAGAGGAGAGAGTTTTTTGTCGTCTGTATATTGCTGTCCTCCCTATCCCTCCCTTCCTCCTTCCACCGTGGCCCTCTCTTCCTCCCCCTTCACCCTCTCCCTCCCCCTTCACCTTCTCTCCCTCCACCTTGACCCTCTCTTCCTCTGCCTCCCCCTTCACCCTCTCACTGAGGGCTAATTGAGCTGGTACCCTCCTGACCTCTACCAGCTTGACATCATGCCAGTGTCCAACCATGCCAGGCTCACCTAAGGACTGTTTTTAATCTAGATACAGTGCATTCAGAAAGTATTCTCACCCCTTGACTTTTTCAACAATTTGTTGTGTTACAACATGACTTTAAAATGTATTAAATTGAGATTGTGTCACTGATCTACACTGAGCTGCCCCTCAGTCCAGTGGGGCCCTTTAGTAGGGTTGCCAGTCCTAGGTCGGCGGCGAGGGTACCCCATAATGTCAAAGTGGAATTATGTTTTTATGTTTAAAAAAATGAAATGGTGAAATGTCTTGAGTCAATACGTATTCAACCCGTTTGATATGGAAAGCCTAAATAAGTTCAGGAGTAAACATGAGCTTAACAAGTCACATAATAAGTTGAATGGACTCTGCATGGATTCTGTGTGTAATAATAGTGTTTAACATGATTTTTAAATGACTACCTCGTCTCTGCACCCCACAAATACAATTATCTGTAAGATCAGGCAGTAAATTTCAAGCACAGTGTCACGCCCTGACCATAGTTTGCTTTGTATGTTTCTATGTTTTGTTTGGTCAGGYTGTGATCTAAGTGGGCATTCTATGTTGTATGTCTAGTTTGTCTGTTTCTGTGTTTGGCCTGATATGGTTCTCAATCAGAGGCAGGTGTTAGTCATTGTCTCTGATTGGGAACCATATTTAGTTAGCCTGTTTTGTCATTGTGGGTTGTGGGTGATTGTCTATGTTAGTTGCTTGTGTCAGCACATTTCTCATATAGCTTCACGTTCGTTGTTCGTTTATTGTTTTGTATAGTTTGTTCAGTGTTCTCTGTTTATTAAATTCATGATGAACACATACCACGCTGCATTTTGGTCCTCCGATCCTTCCAACTACTCCTCCTCAGACGAGGAGGATGACGAGCGTGACACACAGATTCAAGCATGAAGACCAGGGAGGTTTTCCAATGGTTCGCAATGAAGGGAACCTATTGGTAGATGAGTAAAAAAAATCTGATGTTGAATATCGCTTTGAGCGTGGTGCAGTTATTAATTACACTTTGGATGGTGTATCAATACACCCAGTCACTACAAAGTTACAAGCGCCCTTCCCAAGGAAGGCGCTCAGGGATTTCACCATGAGGCCAATGGTGATTTTAAAACAGTTACAGAGTTTAATGGCTGTGATCTGTGAAAACTGAGCATGGATCAACAACATTGTAGTTACTCCACAATATTAACCTAAATGACAGAGTGAAAAGAAGGAAGCATGTACAGAATACAAATATTTCAAAACATGCATTCTGTTTGCAATAAGGCACTAAAGTAATACTGCAAAAAATGTGGCAAAGAAATGTACTTTTTGTCCTGAATACAAAGCGTTATATTTGGGGCAGATTTCATATAATCCAATTGGTAGTTAAAGTCTTGTCCCATCGTTGCAACTCCCATACGGACTCCGGAGAGGCGATGGTCGAGAGCCGTGCGTCCCCTGAAACACGACACAATGTCCTCTTAACCCAGAAGTGCTAGAGCACAATGGGACAAGGACATACCGGCCGGCCAAACCCTCCCCTAACCCATAGGACGCTGGGCCAATTGTGCGCTGCCCCATGGGTCTCCCGGTTGCCACCGGCTGCGACAAAGCCTGGACTCGAACGAGGATCTCTAGTGGCACAGCTAGCACTGCGATGCAGTGTCTTAAACCACTGTGATACAGCCTGGACTCTAACACAGGATCTCTAGTGGCACAGATAGCACTGCGATGCAGTGTCTTAGACCACTGTGATACAGCCTGGACTCTAACACAGGATCTCTAGTGGCACAGCTAGCACTGTGATGCATTGCCTTAGACCACTGCGCCACTCGGGAGGCCCAACACATCATATTTTCAAGCATGGTGGTGGCTGCATCATGTTATGGCTATGCTTGTCATGGGCAAGGGCTATGGAGTTTTTTTTAGGATGAAAATAAATAAAATATAGCTAAGCAAAGGCAAAATCCTAGAGGAAAACTTGGCGCAGTCTGCTTTCCAACGGACACTGGGTGACAAATTCACTGGGAGGGCAAATATTGTATCCAGGTGCGCAAAGCTCTTAGAGACTTACCCAGAAAGACTCACAGCTGTAATCACTGCCAAAAGTGATTCTAACATGTATTGACTCAGGGGGTTGAACACTTAGCTAATCAAGAAATATTACTGTTTTATTTTCCATTAATAAAAAAAAAWGTGTTTTTCCAATTTTTTWAATTTATTTTAGTTTCAGTTTTATTTTACTATAATAACCTTGCTAGAATCACAGACAGGGAGGGACGTTTAACCAGTAAAGAATCATCAAATGGATATGAACTGATTGAAACTGAGTGTTCCTTACACCTAACTGTAACTAAGACTGCGGAGAATGGGTGTCTATTGCTGAAAACGGTTGATGTATTGAAAATAGCACAAAACATCACTACACACACTCACTCTCTCACTCTAGGTCTTCATTAAGTGGAAATATAGTTCAATCCTAAATGAGTTAAACTGTTATCAAGTAAGCAACCTCTGAAATATTTATCTG